>NC_134561.1:14544573-14844573 GCF_025594145.1 Primulina tabacum
AATATGAGCCAAAATCATGGGAGTTCCACGTAGTTCACATCACCAGGTCAATGGATGTCCACAGCTTTTCCGGCATCCACGGGCCCCCCCAATAATATGAGCCGAGCCCCGAGCACGGGTAGCGTTCATCATGCACCCATTTGTCAATGGAAGACATGGAAATTATAAACAACTTATAATTCCCCTTTTTAGGCTTGATATCAATTTGAATCTTATTCAAAATGAGGGTTTTTTAATTTTTAAATGTCTCATCATTATTTTATTTAAAAATCTTGCCATGGTTGATCGTATGTTTGCCGGATTCATGCAACTTTGTTATATCATAATAATAACGCACATACTCATTATTTATAACATATCATAGCATTATTATAAACAGTAAACAAAACAAGGATGATCAATCGCCCCAAAACTAATGGCCCGTGTGAGCTAAGCACGGGCCTAGGTCCAGTCCCAGGGAAATGCATGGGATGTCAAAATGCAACTATTACATAAGCTTCCAATATTTACATGTCTTCGATCTTCATAATCATCAAGGCCACCATCTTTGAATCTTGATCTCCACTATTCTAATATTACAAATAAAATATCCATGGCTAATAAGGATACCATCTCATGAGGTGTGAACGAGCTATAACCAGCTCACTTTAAATTTGATAATATTACATCATTCAACACAAAATATCCTAGCATACACCTAGCAATTTGGTCTTGGGCTTTTGATCATCCTTCATGCATAATATCACATATCATACCATCAATTAATTATCACAATAATTATTTATCCAATATTAGTATCTTGATCCAATCACTAACCGCCACGATTATAAACTAAATTAACAAAGTATACAAACTCCTTGTCTACTTTCTAATTAATTTATTATAAACCGAATTTCTTATAAATCACAATTTACTATAAATAATTAAAGTCCACTTCAATGTATTTATTTCATGAGATAATATGTACAACTTTTGTGGATTTAAACTTAAGGGCCCAAAAAATCATTTTTTCACCAAAAAACATTTTGGCCCATTTAAATTCACAATTGTATTAGCCATCTAATGTTCCAACAACTTCAATGCCCATGACACTTTGATATTCCAAAACACTTTTGGAAACCTTAGTCGTCATAGCCGTCGCCAGAGCTCCGTCGCCGGATTCCGACCACCTTAAAAAATTTGTATTAACAGCCCCTCGGGTGCCCTTGCTGCATAAAACGGGCAGTCCCACGGGCAACCCGAGCTGCCCGAAATCGGCAGCAACTTGCTGCCCAAAAACACCCCAAAAATCGGCCCTCGATTTGTTGTTTTGGTTGTCTCATGCGATTATAAAATGACCTCAACATAATATCATGTATATGCTACACAAAATAGTATCCTTAGCTCATAATACCACTTGAAAGAGGATCTATTAAGGTGCCCGAAAGCGCAATGGAAGTTTCAAAAATGTTTTTCAACAAGAAAACCGAGCACCGTAATGTACTAGTGTGTAGCAAATATAAAAACACCAAGATGTCATACATAGGGTGTTTAGAAGTTTTTACCTATCAATCTCAAAGATTGATGTTATAGCTCAAACTAAGGTGTAAACACCTTAGCTCTTGATGGCAAGACAATCTACAAGCTTCCTTCCTTCAAAAATTAGGCCGACCACCAACTAGCTAGAACCCCTCTTATTTTGCACTAGAAAAATAAAAAGATTTTTCAAAGAGAAGTGTTTTCTTTCATCAACAATTGAAGAAAAAAATTAGAGAAAAATTGAAGGAGAATGATCTCTAAGTTTCGGCCATGTGAGGTAGAGAGGAGAGAAGGGAGAGCTTTCTTGGTCATTGAAAAAGTGTTAAAGGAGCATGAGCATGCCATGCAATTTTTTAATGAAAAAGTAATCCTCAACTTTTCACCTCCCTAGCATGCTTTTTAAGTGGGCTTGTAACGTTTACAAAGCCCATGGACTTTATTTAAATATCTCAAACACATTTGAGTCCATTTAAAACTTTACTTGTTTTACTCAAGCCCACTAATTTAATAATTATTTCTAATTGGGCTCTACATGGCCCAATGTTATTTAATTAATTCAACACTTGAATTAATTTAATTATTTGGACTCTACTATGCCCACTAGTGTTTAATTAATTCAACACTTGAATTAATTTAATTTAGTCTATAATAATGTTTATGAAAATCACAATTTTCAAATACAATATTTGTTTGGCCAACTTTTTAATTTAGGAAGATTTCTTCAAATTAAAAGTTACATTCTCCTTATAGAAGTCATACTTCTATTTTTTCTTACGCTTATAAACTCTTTTATAAGCCGTTCAACACATTGAACTATTTTAACTTCTCAACGGGATCTAGAAAGCTAGCAATTGTGTGGCCCTCAATGGTTCATTGATACAACTAGCCGTGGGTTCACATCTCTATGTGATTTGGACTAAACATGTCATTATTCGAGCATACCCCAGTTGCTCCATTCTTAATTATCAGCTCTTTGATAGTAAGAACGTCAGAACTCAAGTCTGATAGTATCCAACCAATCATGTTAAACGCCTAGCAGTATCGCTTACATGATTCCCTAGGTATCAAATGATAGTGCCTGCAAGAACCATATAATTATGGTTAGCATACAGTACGGTCCCTTCAACTCATATATCCCAACCGATTCGAGAACCATTGGTATATCGAGAGTTTTCAATGAATCGATACTATGTGTCATGTCGTAGTTGCATCGATGGTGTGATCTAAGAAACCTCTTTCTTAATTACCACCATACTCTGATCAGAGATTTCAAACTACATACACATGAGATCACATAGGATATCCATACCCGAAGGTAAGCGGTGAATCCCCGACGACAATGCATCGACTCCTATATGTTTCGACAGATCACCCAACCTTGCCACCTGTTGACCCATTGAGAATCGTTAAACAAGTCAAAGTGCAATGCTAGCTTATAGAGTCTCAATGTTGTCCCGAGTCATAAGGACTAATGGTGTACAACCATAAACTAGGACATTTCCACTCGATAAGTGAGAACCACTTGGAAGGTCCTTTATGGAGGGTTGTTTAGTGCACTCTGCAAGGAGCACCTATCTGCATGCTTGGACATCACAATGTCCCCTACCAATGAAACATGGTACTCACATCGCAGATACTAGTCTCAAACTCGAGCGGCCTATATCCTTCTTAGCGGTGGCTTATTTGACTAGGAACCATTTAGAATATACAGTATTCCAAATATGAGTTTCATGATACTCATCATATGAGCATCTCATATTCTTTCTACTATTTGTATATTCAAAGACTTTATCTATGCAACTAGCATTGTATACAGATAAAGAAGTGCCAAAACAATAAATTCAAATATTATTAAAATAAAGATTGTTTATACATAGAGTTTCTTTGTGAACACTGGGCCAATACTTGGCTCGAAGGGCACCTACTCTAACAGTGTTGAGTCTCTAGACTCAATAGGCGTGTGTGATACAGGTGTGTTTGATGATAAGGGGACTAGAGACGTTGAACTCTGAGCAGGCAGCCCTGGTGCGGTGATATGACTAGAGGACCGCATGTTTTTCCGCATTTGATGCATGATTTTTGGGAGGAGTTAAACATTTTAATATGTTGATTATTTTACGTTTTTACTCGTACATGTTTACGTTTGACCTTGGATGATGTAGGTTATTTTAACTACGCTATTTTTATTGTTAGTTAAAATACGATTATTTTAAATGTTATTTTTGGAATGCGAGCTTTGAAAAAAAATTTCGCACTTTTAAAATGAGTAGACGTTATAGTTGGTATCAGAGTCAGGTTCCTGTATAGGGTTGTGCCACCGCCAGCTTCTCCCGCTCAGTCTTCAAGCCTCGAGTCTGTAAGCTTTTTTTTTTTAAATGATTTACTGCTATCACCTGCATGTTTACATGATTTAAGCTTTACGATGATTTACTGTACTTGTTTAACTGCTTTTACGATTTAAAGTTTATTATTTTAAAAACTAGATTAATTTTATGATGGGTTATGTTTATAAATTGGACTATATTCAGATCATGCCTCCCAAACACGACCCCAGCGTTGATAGACAGGATGATATTCCAGGAGGTGGCAGAGGCCCACCGCCGCCGCCACCAGGGCACCGAGCCACCCGAGTTCTGGAGGGTATGGCTAGGATACTGGATCAGGTACAGCAGGCTCCTAGGACTGAGACATATGGTTTTGATCAGTTCCGTAGGCTCAACCCGAAGGAGTTCGGGGGGTACCACCGATCCATTTGTTACAGATGGATGGATTAGGTGTCAGGAGTTACATTTTGAGTATCTGCAGATGAGGGATGGCGACCGGGCTAGGTACGCCATATATATGCTGAGGGATGATGCGTCCCTATGTTGGGAGGGAGCTGCACATGCAGTGGATGTGGCTGCTTTCATGTAGGCCAGATTAAGAGAGATGTTCTTCGGGAAGTATTTCCCAGCTAACGTCAAGGGTCTCATGAAGAGGGAGTTCATGAGCCTCCAGCAGGGGGACTTATCTAGGGCGGATTTTATCCGCAAGTTTGATAGGGGCTGTCATTTTGTGCCCATGATAGCAGAGGATGCCGCCCAGAAGCTGAGGCATTTCCTAGATGGACTGAGACCCACTCTTTTCCAGGACGTCATGCTGATGAGGCCGGCAGGTTATCATGAGGCCACTGTCTGCGCTTTTCAAGCAGAGCAGGCACTGCGGGACATAGAATTCGAGATGCATAGGAAGTGGCAGCAGACTCAGTCCAGTTCCCACCCGCAGAAAATAAAATTTTCTAGGCCGCCGAGGCAATAGGGGCAGCTGGGGCCCAGGGCAGTTTAGGAGGCCGCAGCAGCAAAGACCTCCTTAGGCGCCAGGGGCGCCTAAACCAGATGATAGGCAGCCGTGCCCCCAGTGCAGCAGTTTCCACTTCGGCGAGTGCAGGTAGGGAACCTTCAAATGATTTATGTGCGGAAATGAGGGCCATAAAGCAGCGGAGTGCCATAGGAAAAAGGGCCCCACTACCGGTCTAGATTATGTGATGCATGCCGAGGAGGCTGAGGCAGCACCAGACTCGACACTGATTACCGGTAACCCTTTGGTTTAAGATTTTAAATTATTGTACAATTGCTTGGTTTTTATGCTTATATGAGGATTTAATTATTGGAATTGAGAACTTAGAAAGAATTAGGATGCATGCTCTACCTAGTTGAGACTAAGAATATAATTATTCGATTGAGAAAAATTTTATCGACCAATGAATTTACTGGGTCAAATTTTAATTTTTGAATAATTCAATGGCTAATGTGCAATTTTCGAAACTTTAAGGGATAACTGGCAATTTTAGATTTTTCTGAGGTTAAATTTCAACGTTTGGGTTATGGCAGTTATATTTCGAGGATTTTGGTTTAAAGGTCGATAAAAAAAGTTCCTCAAGTTCAACTCTATTAGATTTGATGATATGTTTTGTCGTATGAAGGAAATATATTTCATGTGTAGCCACGCACTGCTAACTCAGGGGCTACACACTCGTTTATATCCAAATCTCTTGTGAAGCGAACGATGGATTTGGGTTTCAAAGTATCGATCCCATCCGAGGATTAGATGTTCACTTCAGAGTTGTAACAGAAGGCAATACAAGCAAATCTTATAGTACTACCATTGACAGAGTTTGACATCAAATTGGGTATGGACTTGCTATCTTCACATGGCAGAGTCATTGATTTTCGACAGATGTCAGTTTCTGTCAGACCACCCAGTGGAAAGCCATTTGATTTTTACGCAGCCAGACACCAGCAGTTCCCCCACGTCATTTGCTACTTGTGTGCGAGGAAGCTTATAAAGAGAGGCTGCCAGACATTCCTATCCAGCATCGTATCTGTGACAGAGCCTGTCAGTCAAAGGATGGAAGATATTGATGTAGTCAGGGAGTTCTTCGGAGTTTTTCATGACGATGCTGCAGGCATACCACCAGACAGAGAGGTTGAATTTTCGATTGAGCTCATGCCAGGGACAGTGCCGATATCAAAGACACCCTACTGGTTAGCACCTAGAAAGATGAAGGAGCTCAAAGATCAGATTTAGGATCTGTTAGATAAGGGTTTCATTCGCCCTAGCTTTTCTCCATGGGGCACACCAGTACTTTTTGTTATGAAAAAGTATGGCAACATGAAGCTGTGTATTGATTACAGAGAGCTGAACAGGGTCACAGTCAAGAATAATTATCCATTAACGAGGATCGAGGATTTGTTTGAGCAGCTTCAGGGAGCATCTGTGTTCTCCAAGATAGACGTTCGATCCGGATAGCACCAGCTGAGAGTGAGGGAGTTAGATGTGCATAAGACAGCCTTCCAGACGCGTTACAAGCACTATGAGTTCTTAGTGATGTCTTTTAGTCTGACGAACGCGCCAGCGATCTTCATGGATCTCATGAATCGCGTGTTTCAGCTATACATGGATCAGTTCGTCATAGTTTTTATTGACGATATCCTGATCTATTTGAAGAGCAGAGAGGAGCACAGTCAGCATTTGAGGACATTATTGCAGAATCTACAGGATAGACGATTGTATGCCAAGTTCAACAAGTGTGAGTTCTGGCTCGACAGTGTGACATTCTTGAGCCACATTGTATCTCAGGATGGCATAGAGTTTGACCCCAGAGGTAGAGGCAATCATAGATTGTCCAGTTCCTAAGAGTGTGACAGAGATCCGTAGCTTCTTAGGATTGGCAGGGTACTACAGGAAATTCATCTAGGCCTTCTCTTCTATTGCGGTGCCCATGATCTCCTTGACGAATAAGAATGCCTAGTTTATCTGGGAACCGAAGTGTCAGGAGAGTTTTGATAGATTGAAGCTAGTGTTGACCACTGCACCAGTACTAGCTATGCCATCAGGGCAGGGAGAGTTTGTAGTCTATACAGATGCATCTAAGCTTGGTTTGGGCAAAGTTCTGATGCAGCAGGACATAGTGATATCCTATGCGTCCAGACAGCTGAAGGTTCATGAGCAGAACTATCTGACTCATGACCTCGATCTATCCGCTGTGGTATTTTCCCTGAAAATTTGGAGACACTATCTGTATGGGGAGAAGTGCAGGATTTTCACAGATCATAAGAGCCTGAAGTACTTCTTCACACAGAAAAAACTGAACATGCGACAGAGGAGATGTATAGAGCTGATGAAGGACTATGATTGTGACATTAGCTACCATCCGGGTAAAGCTAATGTAGTTGCAGATGCTCTGTGAAGGAATCACGTAGTGATTGCTCATCTGTCAGTACAGAGACCGCTATAGGCTTAGATTCAGAGATTTGAGCTTGTAGTTTATGCTAGGGGCGAGGCACCTAATCTTGCTACTCTTACAGTACAGCCGACTCTGAGAAACAGAATCTGGAAAGGGCAGATTTCTGATGAGCAGTTACAGAAGTTGAGACACAGGGACGAGGCTAAGGGCCAGAGACTGTACACAGTTGTGGACGACATAGTCAGATATAGGGACCGCCTATGGGTTCCTGACAGTGATTCCCTTCGAGAAGATATCTTGAGCGAGGCCCATAGCACCACGTACTCCGTCCATCCAGTGAGTACGAAGATGTATAAGGATCTACAGACTCTGTATTGGTGGTCGGGCATGAAGCGGATATTCTTCGATTCGTCTCTTAGTGTTTGACTTGCCAGCAGGTTAAGGGAGAGCATCATATACCTGCAGGGAAGCTAAGACCACTCCCTATTCCCGAGTGGAAATGATTGACCATTACTATGGACTTCATGACGGGGCTTCCGAGGACTACTGGAGGATTCAATGCCATATGGGTGATTGTTGATCGGCTCACTAAATCAGCTCATTTCCTACCGATCAGTAATACATTCACCATGACTCAGTACGCAGATTTGTACATCAGAGAGATAGTCAGATTGCATGGGATTCCAGTGTCCATTGTGTCAGACAGGGACCCAAGATTCACGTCTGCATTCTAAAAGAGTCTCCACCAGGCGCTAGGTACTAAATTATTGTTCAACACTGCCTTCAATCCTCAGACAGACGGTGAGTCAGAGAGGGTGATTCAGATTCTGGAGGACCTACTCCGAGCTTGCATGATCGACTTCCAGGGCAGTTGGGAACCGAAGTTACCTCTTGTGGAGTTCACATACAACAACAGTTATCAGGCATCGATCGGTATGGCTCCATGCGGTTGGGATGAGGTAGTAGAGAGAACAAAGTTGGGTCCGGATATTGTCAGACAGTCCACAGATTTAGTGGCCAGGATTAGAGACTGGATGAGGACTACACAGAGACGTCAGAAGAGTTATGTTGATCAGAGACGACGAGGTCTTGAGTTCGCAGCAAAGGATCTTGTGTTCGTGAAGGTCACACCGATGAAGGGTGTGATGAGGTTCGGGAAGAAGGGCAAGCTCAGCCATAGTTTCATCGGACCATTTGAGATCCTAGAGAGAGTTGGGACACTTGCATACAGAGTTGCTTTGCCGCTGAATCTGGCGGTAGTTCATAACGTGTTCTACATATCCATGCTGCGAAAGTACATGTCGAATCCTTCACATGTGCTTAACTATGAGATACTTCAGCTGACACCGCACCAATCCTTTGAGGAGAAACCGACTTAGATTCTGGACAAACAGGAGAAGAGACTCCGGAAAAAGACGATCCAGATGGTCAAGGTAAAGTGGCTGAATCATTCCGAGGAAGAGGCTACTTGGGAGACCGAGACCGAGATGAGGACTTGCTATCCGGAGCTATTCGGTACGTTCTAATTTCGAGGACCAAATTTTATTTATGGGGAGGAGAGTTGTAAGGTCGAGGAATTTAATTCACGTAACCTGAATGCATGCAATCTAGAATTTTTATTGTGTGTGTAATTATTTTTATGCATTTTATGCATAATTCATGCATGATAGGATTTAGCTCATGAAATTTTACAAATTCAAGCATTAGGGTTTCTAGGTGCATTTCACGCTCGAACGAGGAGCGCACACCGGAAAATTTTCAGAAAAATTATTTTATAACATGATAAAATTTTATTAATTTATTTGAGTTGTTTTTAAGTGTATTTTTTTAAGAATGTGATTTTATTTGGTATTTTACCCGCATGATTTTATTTTTAACGGTACGCGAATTTTATCAAATCGGAGGACTTTTTGAGGGTTTAGCTAATATTTTCAAAATCTTTCCAACACGAAATATTTTTCGGGTGTGCCTTTGGAATTAATGGGGCTAATTTTAAGCTTAATGGGTTTAAAAATCTTTGAAAACTTTTAAAATGCAATTGTGACCCATTAACTAATTATCATCTACATAATTAAGCATCGTTAACCCTAAACCTAGTCATATTCACCCCCACACCAGCCGACACCCTCATTCATAACTCCTTGCCCTCGATTTCAGAGAACACCAGCTGAAGGTCTCGATTTTCAATTAAACTTGCAAAGAAAACTTCTCTTGGATTTCCTCGCCTCGCTCTTGTTCTTCAAATCATCAAGGCACGCTCTACACCATTATTCTTGCATCACACATGTTATATATTGCTGTTAAGTGTGCATTTCGTGTAGGAAATGGAAGGATTTTTGGTTTTGTTTCTTACCATGCATTTCTTTTATTTTGTACTCACGTTTTCTGAATTGAGGTGCAACGGGATGCGGGCTTAGGGCTGTTCAGAGGCTGATGGTGGTGTCATCATGGAGTCTAGAAGTGAAATTTGATCGGCGTTGTTGTAGGGGGAGAGATCGAGAGGGTGTGGCTCGGTTGTGCTTGGTGGGGGTTGCGGTCGGGCTTGGGTTGGAACGAGTGGTGTGAGGACTAAACCAATGCCAAGACCAGACCCTAGTGGGTCTGACTGACAGTCTTGGAAGGGGCCAACCACCGCTGGAACCATCGAAGGGCTGGCTGCAAGCTTTGAAGGATGGAGTTCGGGTGGTGTATGGTTGGAGTTTTAGCGCTTGTGACTCACGTAGGCTGCATGGGGCTGGTTGTGTTGTTAAGATGGGTTCTTTAGGTTCTATTCTAGGGCCATGGTAGGTTGGTTCAGGCTGGTGTGTCGGGGTTAAGCTGATGGCGTGAGTTTGGTAATAGGAGGGTACGAAGTGGTGATTTAGGAGAGGGCCGAGAGTTGTTATTTCATGAAAGTTTCAGCCTTGGGTTTAGGGGCTTGGTTACATTTTTTTAACACTTTTAAGTGTTTGTAAGATATGGTAAAAGGTTGGGAAAAATTGGTTGAGTTTCGAGGCGATTCGGGTTAAAACCGAGACCCCGATCCAAGTTTTAAAACGAATTGGTTAAGTGGTAAAATGGGCTCGAGTTTACATCTAGGAATGCTTTTAAAAATCTTTGGGACATTTTAAGGAGTTTGGTAAGTTTCGGGTCAATTTTAGAGGTCCAGGGGTGAAACGATAATTTTCGGGTTTACAGGGCCAAAATGGTCATTTTGCACCCGATGTGAGATTTTGGTCATGGCAGCGTCCTGAGCACAAATTTATGATATTTTAAATGTTTATGCATCATGTTTACAATTTATACGCAATTATGATAAATAAGTCGCATGCTTGGTTTAAAGGAAAAGTTACGTATATGCATGTTTTATTAAGTGGTGATTATGATGTTATTTTTGAAGGATGGGAATTGGTTGTGACTGACGATGTATATGTATACGATGACATGAGATATGATGAGCTGAGGCAAAGTCTCAGTGGAAAGGTAATGTTGTCGCTGATGCCCCCGCCGTCCGTACCGTGGTTATACGTAGATGGATCCATCGATAGAGCTGATACGAAAGTGACAACTAATGAACTTAATTCAATTAAGAAGAAAATGTATACGTATATGATGGCAAGAGATGACATGATTTGACAGGATATGATTTTACACGACACGTTTACGTTATGATTTTATGTTCATGAAAGATATGTTGAGCATGATATTTTTCACTGCTGTGTGCCATGTATATGTACTTGTTATTCTTGGTACATGTTTGTTGAGTCTTTAGACTAACTAGGCGTGTGTGATTCAGGTGAGCTTGATGATGAGGGGACTGGAGGCGCTGAACTCTGAGCAGGCTGCCCTGGTGCTGGGGTATGACCCGAAGACCGCATGTTTTTTCGCATTTGATTTATGATTTTTGGAAGGAGTTAAACATTTTATATGTTGATGATATTACGTTTTTACTCGTACAAGTTTATGTTTGACCTTGGATGATGTTGGTTATTTTAAACTACGCTATTTTTATTGTCAGTTAAAATACGATTAATTTAAATGTTATTTTGGGAATGCGAGCTTTTAAAAAAATAATATTTCCGCACTTTTAAAATGAGTAGACATTACATCTTCTCTCTTGATCGAACTGCTAAGACTCAATTGAATAATCTGATGTTTTCCCAGTATTTGTTTCAAAATTCCCTTCAATAACTCGATTGTATTATCTGCCTCTAAGAATCTCTCCCAAGCAACCTCTGCTGCCTTTTCCATGTAAACCGCTGCTTGTTCTATTAACCGCATCTTCAAATTAAGTTCTTCTTCATTTTGTTTGGATTTTGTTAATTCTTTCTCAAGTTTGTAATGCCCTAGATTGTAGGTTGATAAAACGAAATTATGAAGTGTTGCATGAAGAGAGACCGCAACCGCGCCAAGAAGTACACTGCACCTGCGGTAATGCGACAGTAGGGTTAGCGCACCCGCAGTACAAAACCCAGCGCACCCGCGGTCTCAGTTCTGGAATTTTAGATGGGATGCCGTGAGCTTAGCGCACCCGCGGTCTAAAGGGGAGCGCACCCGCGGTAAGACGTGTTGGATGAAAAATAAGACACTTGCCCTTGGACATGCAATATCATGTGTTGTCTTCCATTCTTCATCTCTCCAGCAGGCAGAACCGAGAGAATTTCCCCTGTCAAGTTCAAGGTTCCTTCCATCCTATAATTGAGCTTGTGCAACATCTAATCATCCAAACTTCAATCCAAGCATAGATTATTGCTCCTCTTATCAAGAGCTACCTAAGGATGTAAGTATTGTTACATTTCAGCATGATTTGAAGTTGAGATGTTGGGGAAATCAGATTTTGATTCCTATTATAAGTTCTTATGATGATTGGGAACTTTGTACAACCGGATCGAGAAACGGATACGTTATGCGGTTATTATTATTTTCAGCATGTATTGTTATTGAGAATATGCAGATTTCAGCATGGTACATTGTATTCTTGAGGATTTTGACTTGTTAAGATGGATATGTGAATTATTGTTATTGATTGACGTTATTTGAGTTGATCGGTATCGAGAAACTACGCCGTTATGCCGTCGAAATGTATCGAGATTGAATATTGATTAGTATATGTATTGGCTTGAGTTTTAGATTGATATTGTATATCTCAACATTGCCATTTCAGATTGGTATAGACAAGCTTCGATAGATATAGACTTCGATCTCGACAAAGATTGTACGACAAGAAGGTATAATTCATGTTGAGTCGGGAAGATACAACTCAAATTAGATTTGATTTGAGTTTCCCAAAATAACATACTAGATTGTTTATATTTTGATATGTTTGTGTTTTGTTTATAGATTTATATTCAAGCATTTAAGATAGAAGAGTCATTGGCAGATTTGCTAAATTTCTAGATGTTCGGTGGTATCGACGCATAGGAGAAGATCGAATCCGATTGTAGATATTCGATACAGACAGGACTGAAGTCTAGGAATAAGACGTACCGCCACCGCGACTGGGAGAGTAGGTGGGAGACTTGTTACGTCTTATTCACACCGGGATCCCTAGAGTTAGATACGAGTCGAGTCCAAGATATGAATTGATTTAAGTTACTTGTCTTATATTGTTTATGTTTCATAGACTATGGGACATGTTGTTATTGATTTTATTCATGATAGTATGCTTCATGATTTATATTGTGTATATGCATGTATACATGTTTTATACTGGGATTTGTTCTCACCGAAGTATCCGATTGTTGTTGTGTCTGTATGTGTGCATGACAACAGGGGAGACAGGATCAGGTTCGAGACAAAGATGAGAGATCGAGATAGCGTGGTGATTTCGGGCGTAGAAGATTACTAGTGATTTTACATATGATCTGTAGTTTGTATTGAACACTAGTTGTATGAATGTACTGAAACAAGACATGTACTTGCTTTTGTTGAAATAAAATAAAGATGTTGCTTGTATATGATTTCTATACAATTGTTTTGATATTAAAAGCAAAATTTTGACCCATATTTTTTAGCAAAGATCCAATTAATCCCAAAGACAGTTGAGTTAGAGCCCGGGTCCACACAAAGTTCCTGCTCTCCCATAAAAGATTTTTCCAACATTTTGAAGATACGTCGTTGTTTGATGTTCCAGTCCCACGTGATCAGGTGGATAGTAAGTCCAAGTTTGGTAGATCCGCCACTGAAGTTAAGTTGGTAGACGAAGACGATGATCTATTAAGTGAAAAGGATGATCAAAGAGGAAAAACAATTAATTTTTGCGTTGGAGAGTTTCACATCACTGTGGATTGTGCCACAGGAGTGGTGATACTACTATAGAGGTTTAAAATGATAGAAGAAGAGAATAGGGCGTTGATGCCCAAGGAATCAGTTCAAAAGGAAAAACATGCAAATAAACTCCCTGAAAGGAGTTCAAGAGTGATTATAAAGGAGGATAACCCAAATAAGCCTAAACAAGTGATATTTGAGAAGCCTACACCGGCCATGACCAAGCACATAAGGCCGTTGTACATGAAAGCACACATGAATGGGAAGCCAGTGTCTAGGGTTTTGACTTACAATGATTCAGCTGTGAATGTTCTTCCACTAAGAATGTTAAAATATCTGGGAAAAACTGAAGGGGACTTGATTCCTACAGAAGTTTTGGTTGCTGCATTTACAGGGGAAACCTCCAAGACCATTGGGATAATCCCCGCTTATGTTACTGTAGGGAGCATGTCGTCTTTATGTGCATTTTTCGTGGTAAACTCCTCCGCCAACTTTCAAGTGTTGTTAGGCAGAGATTGGATCCATGCAAACTAGTACATACCCTCCTCAATGCACCAGCTGTTGTTATTTTGGAAAGGGGATGATGTGGAGGTTGTAGAAGCGGATGGACAACCCTTTTAAACAAGTGCAAGTGCAGTGGAGGCCAGGTATTACAATGGGGATTTTGGGCCCATCAAAATCCGTAGCAATAGCAAGAGAGAAAGTCCATTGTACATGCAGACACCAAATCCAAGCTTTGTGTTGGAAAGAATCCTCAAGCCTACTGTTATCGTGCCGCCTAGGCCGATAATTCGGCCGCTGATTGAGAAGGTTGATGATTTATTTGAACCGAAAAGAAAAGGAGGTAGATACAACCTCTATATGGAAGGCGCATGTCCAACAAGTACTAAACAAATTAGAGGAAGAGAAAGTATGGGACACCTATTCAACTGAGGTTCTCCAAGAAGAATAGTACGAAAAGGATGAACTCGAAGTTGATGAATTATTGATCGCGCCATCTAAATGGAAGATGGCCAACACGACGTACAAGACCCATTAGAAGAGATTAACTTGGGGGAGCTTGATGATCCAAAAGTGGTGTATGTGAGTAAGCTACTGGTAGATCAATTGAAGCAAGATTTGATCAGTATGATGAAGGAGTACAAAGATTGTTTTGCATGGAGTTATGATGACATGCCAGGATTGGACAAGAAATTGATGAACGCCGACTTCCATTCAAAGATGGTTTCAAACAATTTCAACAACCATCTCGTCGCATGTCAAAAGAAGTCGAGTTGAAAGTAAAAGAGAGGAAGTCGAGAAACTGTTGAGGGACAAGTTTATAAAGCCAATCAGATATACCTAATGGCTTTCGAACATTGTGCCAGTCATGAAAAAGAATGGCAAGATAAGAATATGCATTGACTTTTGAGACTTGAAATGTGCAACTCCCAAAGATGTGTAGGTAATGCCGATACTTGATATGTTGATTGATTCAGTGGTTAGGCATGAATTGTTAACCTTTATGGATGGATTCTTAGGTTACAATCAGATCAAAATAGCTGAGGTAGACACTCACAAAACAGCATTCAGATGCCCAGGAGCTGTTGGTACGTTTCAGTGGCTTGTCATGCCATTCGGGCTAAAAAACGCAGGAGCAACGTATCAAAGTGTTATGAACTCGATATTTCATGATATGATCACATCGAACATTTGAGGAAGAGCTTCCAAATAATGAGGCAACATGAGTTGAAGTTAAATCCAGTTAAATGTGCCTTTGGTGTGAAAGCAGAAAACTTTTTGGGATATCTGGTGCATCAAGGGGGAGTCGAGGTAAATAAAAACAAAGCGAAGGCTATCATGGAGGCAAATCCACCTAGGAACAAGAAAGAGTTACAACGATTCCTTGATCAAGTAAAATTACTTGAGACATTTCATTTCTAACCTTGCAGGGAGAACGAAGGAGTTTTCACAGCTGCTGAAGCTCAAAGATAGCGGGGAGTTCAAGTGGGAAGATTCGCATCAGCAAGCTTTTGATGTGATCAAGAGATATTTATCTAACCCGCCTATTCTGATGCCTCTCAGGTATGGAATGCCCCTAAATTATTCATCTCTGGTGCTCATGAATCAATTGGATGTCTACTAGTTCAAAATAATCACGAAGGAAATGATTTGCTAACTATTATTTGAGTAGATTCCTTACTCCAGCAGAGGTAAAATACTTTGTGATTGAGAAGCTATGCTTAACACTGTATTACGCATGTACTAAGTTAAGACATTATCTAATTCAATCAAGAGTGCTTGTAGTGACTTAAACCGATTTGATCAAATATATGCTTAATAGCCCCATCCTCTCTGGGAGAATTGGCAAATGGTCTTTAGTATTGACCGAGTTTACATTGACCTACTACCCCCAAAAATCAGTAAAAGGCCAAGCTATAGCCGATTTTTTAGCTGATCATCCATTGCTTGATGAGTTTATTGGAGAGCAGGTTGGTTTTCAAGTTTGTGGAGTGGAAGTTCGACTATGGGAGTTGAAGTTCGATGGATCAAGTACAGAGACGGCAGCCGGAGCTGGTATTGTGATCACCTTCCCAAGAGGTGTGAAAAAATCTCTATCTTTTAATTTGGGTTTTCCATGTAACAACAAGCAGGCGGAATACGAAGCACTGTTCATCGGATTGGAAATTCTGAAAGATTTAGGGGTGAAAGAATTGTTAATATCAGGGGATTCTCAGCTGGTACTCAAACAGCTATCAGGGGAGTTGAAATGCACAAGTTTGTCATTGCCTCCATACTATACCGTGGTATCCCAACTTCTAGATGATTTTGAAGAAGTGTCGTTAGTACACGTCCCAAGACAAGAAAATTGGGTGGCCGACGAGTTGGCACAGGTTTCTTCCGGACTGAAAATGTCTCCAGAACTTATACACAGGCTAGTGTTGATTCAGAAGAGCATCCTTCAATTCAGCAAATAGGGATTCAGGTAGTGTAGAACTCGTAACTTAGACTACGTATAAGCCATGCATAATTCTAGTATTTAAATTAAAATGATTTTTATTGCATGAGTATTTAAATTCTTTTCCTTAATTTAATTATTTTATCATAGTAGTTTGATTTTGATCATTTCAGTTAATTCAGAGAGGTCGGACTGGAGTTGGAGTTTAGAGATAAAATTTAAGATTTAGAAATCATTTCCAGAATTTATTTTAGCTAGCAAGTAAGTTAATTTAAGTTAATAAAGAAGTTTAAGGAATTATTTAAGTTACTTGAGGTGAGTAGAAAATAAATTCATTTAAGTTCCATAATTAAAGGGTTAGTTAACTAAATTAATTAGGGATAAGTAAGGCTCTTAAGGTATTAAAATTTATCAACTAAACAATATTTCCTTCCATTTATTAGATGAATTTTCGCCCCCTTAGATGACTAAGCATTACCTTGCCAACTCAACATCTTTGACCCTTCTTTGTATTTAATTAGTAGGATAATCTCTTCATTTTTTTCCTAGCACCATTTAATTAATGATCAATCTTATCCTAGCCTTGTTGGACATGCAAAAATCGGCCACACTCCACCCTTGTATCCCTTAAAAATCATTTGATAACAAGCAAATTCAAAAATTCAAAAGAGGGAGACTTGGTCATACCATTTGGATCCCTTTATTATTGGATCTCCCTCACTCTCCTAACCATCATTCTCCCTCCCCCCATGACCGAAATTCAGAGCTTATAGAGTATAAAAATCGTGACCCTCATAGCTAGAAACAAGAGAGAAAAATCGAGCAAGAAGCAAGATAAGAAAACGTTCCACCTCCTCCGCGCCGGATCGTCTCATTCTTTCGTTTTTCTTTCAAACGAAACCAGGCATGCATATATTCTTCCTTGACTCTTCAATCAAGTCCTACTATCATTATTTTTATATTGCATGATCATAATTCATGAAAAAACCGAAATATGTCAAGAAAATTTTGAAATAAAACATGCAGAATTTTTCAGTTTCATGATGCTCTTCACGGGTTGCTTAGTTTTGTTGGTTTCTGGTATTGGTTCGATTCCAGGCTCCAAAGGCTACATCTAGACATGTTCTAGGACGGATAAGGACCACTTTGGTCCATTATTTCAGCCCCCATGCTTGCTGGAAATCGAGATGACAGCAACTCCCCAATCATGTCACCATTTGCATTCGATTTTCTTGTTTGATGTCAAAGGTTGATGGATCTGATCTTGGCTGCCCTAAGGGCTATAGCCATGGTTATAACATCTCCTGGTGATGTCTAAGACGTGACCAAGTCACCCTTTTGAGGCATGGTCCATGGTTGAATCGGTTTTCAAATAAAACAACAAGAACAGCCCCTTCCCCTTTCGGCCCCTTCACTTTTTAGCTAGTGTTGTTTCGATTTGTAGGGAAAGGTGTGGATCTTGGTTGGCCTCCGGCCCTTATCCATGGTTCATATCATACCCCGAGATGTCTAGATCGTGCCATGGTCAATCAAATGGCCACTGGAACGATGAGAGACAGCAAACAAAGCGACACACTTCCCACGCGCAGAATTGCCCTCGGCCGGGACGTTTGGCTTTTTTCATGGTGTGGTTCGACTTGTGGCTGGCCTAGAGCCCTTAGACATGGTTCAAATCATTCCTTAGGATGTTGGTAAGAGGTTATGGTCGGTGGTTCAAGCCCCAATGGCCATTAGCCTCGCAAACGACGCAAAGAAACCAAAGCACAGTTGCTGTATTTTTGGACAGCAACTTGTTTTGACGGTTTGGTTGCTCGTTTGAGTTATTGGTTGGCTTTTATCCCATGGCCTTGGACTGGACAGTGCCTCATCGAGTTAGGAAGGTCATGGTTTTGACCGTTTGTGATTCGGATCATTTTTGAAATCGTACAAAAATTTACGGTGCGATGTGCCAAATTGACTCTCGAAAGAGCGTTTCATGTTTTGGCCTCCATTCACCTAAGATTCGACTTGAATCATTTTAGGAGCATTAATTCATCATTTTAAGCGTATTTTAATCATGACTATATGATGTTTAAGTGTTGGCTCGGGTTGGTTCGGAGTCATGATTAAATTCGAAGTCGTTCAGTGAAATTGTCACATTTTCGAATGTTATTGCATAGTTTGGTCCCAAATCTATTGCATATTTTTCATGGCATATTTAGGTTGCAGCGAGCCTGGGAGAGATCCAATCCAAGCAGTAAATTTTTAGAGGATATTTAATTGTGCCATTTAATTATATTACGTGCATAAAAATATAAAATGTTCATTGTTGAGATTATGCGATATTGCTTGTGGTCATTTCACTATCATGGGATTATTGCTAAATCCGGTCGTCAGTTACTGGTCCGGTCGCCAATTACCGGTCAGTTCAGTTTGTACCACCGAGTATACTGTGGCATAGTCTGATCAGCCGTTTACTATTTTACCTGGTCGCCAGTTACCGGTCATGGGAGCATTTTATTATCCGGTCGCCAGTTACCAGTCAGTTTCAGTGTAGGGGCCACTTGCGTAGACCATAATCTCAACAGAAAATTTATTACAGGCTATTTCAGTACAGGGCTCCAAGGAGCAAATATTTTCACTATGACTTTCATTTCAGTTATGCACATATTATAATCGCTCATGATATGTTATTTTCACACTGTGCCTCTTGACATGATATTTTTACTCCCATGAAATTTTTACTATGTTTACTCGTTATTTACGATATATACATGTTGAGTCTTTAGACTCACTAGACTTGATTGTTGTAGGTACTGATGATGCCGGGGCCGAGGGCGGGGACCAGTGAGCTAGCTTGGGTCGGCAGTAGTGGAACCCGAGGACCTCATTTTAGCATTTACCATTTTTATGCTCAAACAGTTTATCCGTTGTTGGACTATTCTTAAATTGTTCTTTTGCAAACAAATAATTTCTTCCGCTGCTATTTTTAACATTTAAACTTTATTTAACGATCTATTTTATGAATGAGGCATTTTACTTACTTTACAAAGAAAATTTTTAATTTTTCCGCAAATATTCAAACACGAATTTTCGGGCCATTATTGCTGGTATTAGAGCAATGGTTCTGTATAGGGTTGTACTACTACTGACCACGAGAAGCTCACGAAGTCACGTCTTCGGTCTGTAAGTTTACATTTACGCATTTTATTTAAAGCATGAATTATTTTGAACGGCATGATTTCATGAAGCATTTTATGTCCAGATTCATTTTATTTGTTATGTATTTTAAATTTAAATAAATTATGGAATTATGCATGTTAGTTACGTATGGGTTATGTATGGAACAGTAAGCCCTCTAGGCGCATCCTCGAGTGCAATAGAGATGAGGAGCCTCGCCAAGAGGACAGGGAGGAGCGGAGGCAGGAGAGAGACTTACCACCTCCACCTCCACCGGGCATGAATGCCCAGATGCTAGCTGGGATGATGCAGTTCTTCGCACAGTTTGCGGGGAACCATGCTGTGGCGACCAGGCCGACAAGGCCCGAGGCTGTCTACGAAAGATTCATGAAGATGCGTCCGAAGGAGTTTTCTGGGATGTCTGACCCCATGATTGCTGAGGGCTGGATTAAGTCCCTCGAGGTTATCTTCAAGTTCATGGAGCTTGGAGATGCAGACAGAGTCCGATGTGCCACCTACTTATTCGGAGGAGATGCCCGCTTATGGTGGGAAGGAGCATCGGTAGCCCTGAACGTGGCTACGCTGAGTTGGGTGCGATTCACGGAGGTGTTCTACTCCAAATACTTTGCTGAGGAAGTGCGCACCAGGTTGACCACTGAGTTTATGAGCTTGAGGCAAGGAGATATGACTGTTACGGAGTTCATCTGTAAGTTCGAGAGGGGTTGTCATTTTGTACCCCTGATCGCAAATGATGCTAGAGCCAAGATGATGCATTTTCTGGTGGGTCTACGGCCGATCTTGCGCCGTGATATTAGGGTGTCTGACCCTACTTCTTATGAGATCGTTGTCTCCAAAGCTCTAGCCGTAGAGCAGGATCAGCGTGATATCGAGAGAGATCGCTTGGGAAAGCAACCAGCCCAGGTACCGCACCGCCTTCCTCCTCAGCAGCATCAGCAGTAGAACAAGAGGCCTTTTCACGGGCCGCCTAGAAACAGAGGCCAGCAGCAGCAGCAGCAGCAGCAGCGGGGATGCCCAACCCCGAGGGTTCTTGAGCGCCCAGTCTGTCCTAAGTGCTCAGGTCGCCATCCTGGGGCATGTATGTACGGCTCAGGAAAGTGTTATAGGTGTGGTAGTCCAGACCACTTATTTCTGCAGTGCCCTCAGAGGAACCTGCCTACCCAGGGCAGAGTGTTTGCTCTCCATGCGACGGAGACGAACCCCGATACTATGCTGATGACAGGTACTTTAAGATTTGAGTCTGCATTTAGAAATTAATGTTTTGGGTTAATATTTTGAACATAGAATTGCGATAGGATGGCATGCCCTACTTTGTAATATTTTTGAAATTTAAGTTAGAAGAACTTCAACCTTTGCATGTCTATAAGTTTAGTTTTTGTAACTATTGGGTTCAACTTAGAGTTCCGATCTTTCAGGGAGAATTTTTATATCCGCTTCCGCTACGAAGGCCTTGATAGATTCAGGGGCCACTCACTCATTCATTTCAGAGGTCTTTGCTAATTTCCTCAAGGTTAAGACCATTGGGCTAGATATAGCCTATTCCGTAGTACTGCCGTCTTGCGAGGAGATGGCAGCCACCAATGTGATCCGAGACATAGATCTTGAGCTCCATGTCAACCTTGTTTATGCGGATCTTATTGTACTGTCGATGCCAGAGTTTGACATTATTCTAGGGATGGATTGGCTATTGCGGAACAGAGTTTTGATTGACTTCCAGCGGAGATGTGTTCTAGTCCGACCGCCTGGAATGACGCAGTTCTTATTTGAGACAGACAGGTACTTTCCTTACCGCGCATTATTCATTATGTCCAGGCTAGGATGCTCATGCATAGAGGGTGTCGGGCGTTTCTAGCAACCTTTGTATCTGTCCTCGAGGCGCCCAGTCAGTCAGCCTCAGATGTTCCGATTGTTAGAGACTTCTTAGACGTTTTTTCTGAGGATGTCTTTGGTATGCCACCTGAGAGAGAGGTGGAGTTTTCCATCCAGCTTATGCCAGGTACGGCTTCGATCTCAAAAGCACCGTACCGACTTGCACCGACAGAGATGGCAGAGCTTAAGAAGCAGATTCAGGAACTTCTTGACAAAGAGTTCATTCGCCCTAGTTTCCCACCATGGGGCGCGCTAGTCTTGTTTGTTAAGAAGAAAGATGGCACGATGAGGCTTTGTATTGACTATCAGGAGTTGAACAAGGTTACAGTGAATAATAAATACCCACTTTCGAGGATAGAGGATCTGTTTGACCAGTTGCAGGGAGCTTCGATTTTCTCCAAGATAGATCTGCGTTCCGGTTATCACCAGTTGAGGGTGAGAGATGCTGATGTTTAGAAGACAGCTTTCAGGACTCGTTATGGTCACTACGAGTTCCTTGTGATGCCGTTCGGTTTGACGAATGCGCCAGAGATCTTCATGGATCTCATGAATCGCGTATTTCAGCCATACCTCGACCAGTTTGTGACAGTGTTCATAGATGACATTCTCGTCTACTCCAAGAATCGGAAGATCACAGCAGGCATCTGACCACAGTGCTGCAGACATTGCAGAAGCACAAACTATTCGCAAAGTTCAGTAAATGCGAATTTTGGTTAGAGAAGGTGGCGTTCTTAGGCCACATTGTTTCCAACAGTGGTATTGAGGTAGACCCAGTGAAAGTTGCAGCAGTCAGAGATTGGGTTGTGCCGCAGAATGCATCAGAGATCCGCACTTTTCTTGGCTTAGCAGGATATTATCGGAAGTTCAACAAGGGATTCTATTCAATTGCAGTTCCACTCACAGCACTGACAAAGAAGAATGTGAAATTTGTTTGGAGCAAGAAGTGTCAGAAGAGCTTCGATACTTTGAAGCAAGCTCTTATCTCAGCACCAGTTTTGGCCGTGCCGTCAGGGTCCGGTGAGTTTGTTCTGTATACCGATGCTTCGAAGCTCGGTCTTGGCGCCGTATTGATGCAGCATGGGAAGGTGATAGAATATGCTTCTAGACAGTTGAAGACTCATGAGAAAAACTACCCTACCCATGATCTAGAGTTGGCCGCAGTAGTTTTTGCCTTGAAGATTTGGAGGCATTATCTATATGGAGAGAAGTGCCAGATCTTTACCGACCACAAGAGCCTCAAGTATTTCTTTACGCAGAAAGAGCTGAACATGCGTCAGAGGCATTGGTTGGAGCTTGTGAAGGATTATGATTGTGACATTAGCTACCATCCGTGTAAAGCTAATGTAGTTGCTGATGCATTGAGCAGAAAAGTCGCAGTGATGGCTCATTTGACAGTTTTGAGACCTTTTCAGATTGAGATGCAGATGTTTGATCTAGAGTCATATCCTCAAGGTAGAGTTCCCCGACTATCTACCTTGACTATTCAGTCCACTCTCCTGGACCGTATTCGTAGTGGTCAGGCAACAGATGAGCAATTGGCAAAGTGGAAGCAGAGGGATGAGGCCAAGGGCAGTGTCTTGTATTCAGTCAGTGATGGTATTTTGAGATACAGAGATAAGATATGGGTTCCTAGCAGTTATTCTATCCGAGCAGATATCTTATCAGAAGCCCATATGTCACCTACTCTATTCATCCAGGGAGTACGAAGATGTACAAAGATCTGCAGCTATTGTATTGGTGGCTTGGTATGAAGAAGGACATCAAAAAATTTGTATCCGAGTGCCTGACTTGTCAGTTAGTGAAGGCGGAGCATCAGAGACCAGCAGGTTTGCTCAAGCGTCTTCCTATTCCCGAGTGGAAGTGGGAGAATGTTACCATGGACTTCGTGACCGGTTTGCCGAACTCAGTCAGAGGATCAAATGCCATCTGGGTGATTGTAGACCGTCTTACCAAATCGGCGGACTTCTTGCCTATTAAGACAACTTTCACCATGCTTCAGTATGCAGAGTTGTATATCCGAGAGATAGTCTGACTCCATGGTATTCCAGTTTCTATCGTATCTGACAGAGATCCCAGGTTTACTTCCTCATTTTGGAAGAGTTTGCATTCGACTATGGGGACGAAGTTGCTGTTTAGCACAGCTCTCCATCCTCAGACAGATGGGCAGTCAGAGCGAGTCATTCAGATTTTAGAGGATCTTCTCCGCGCTTGCGTCATTGATTTCTCTGGGAGTTGGGAGTCGAACTTGCCATTGGTTGAGTTCACCTATAACAACAGCTTCCAGTCTTCTATTGGTATGGCTCCGTATGAAGCACTATATGGCCGTAAGTGTAGATCTCTTGTTCATTGGGATGAAGTAGGAGAGAGAGCAGAGTTGGGTCCAAAGATTATTCAGCAGACTGTCGACGTAGTAGCCCGGATCCTTGATAGATTGAGGACTCCTCAGAGTCGACAGAAGAGTTATGCAGATCAGAGGAGGAGAGATTTAGAGTTTGCCGTCGGCGACCATGTCTTTGTGAAGGTGGCACCTATGAAGGGTGTCATGCGATTTGGGAAGAAAGGGAAGCTCAGTCCGGGATTCATTGGACCATTTGAGATCCTCGACAGAGTTGGGACGCTAGCTTATCGTGTGGCTCTTCCGCCGAATCTGGCCAAAGTACACAATGTCTTTCACGTCTCTATGCTAAGGAAGTACATGGCGAACCCTTCGCATGTCCTGAACTTTGAGCCGTTGCAGCTTACTCCGAACCTATCTTATGAGGAGAGGCCAGTGCAGATCTTAGACAGCCAGGAGAAGAAGCTTCGTAACAAGCTGGTTAAGCGAGTCAAAGTCAAATGGCTTAACCATTCTGAGGAGGAAGCTACATGGGAGTCTGAGCCTGAGATGAGAGATCGTTACCCCGAGTTATTCGTTGAGTTTTAATTTCGAGGACAAAATTTCTTTTAAGGGGGGAAGGATTGTAGAACCCGTAACTTAGACTACGTATAAGCCATGCATAATTCTAGTATTTAAATTAAAATGATTTTTATTGCATGAGTATTTAAATGCTTTTCCTTAATTTAATTATTTTATCATAGTAGTTTGATTTTTATCATTTCAGTTAATTCAGTGAGGCCGGACTGGAGTTGGAGTTTAGAGATAAAATTTAAGATTTAGAAATCATTTCCAAAATTTATTTTAGCTAGCAAGTAAGTTAATTTAAGTTAATAAAGAAGTTTAAGGAATTATTTAAGTTACTTGAGGTGAGTAGAAAATAAATTCATTTAAGTTCCATAATTAAGGGGTTAGTTCACTAAATTAATTAGTGATAGGTAGGGCTCTTAAGGTATTAAAATTATCAACTAAACAATATTTCTTTCCATTTATTAGATGAATTTTCGGCCCCCTTAGATGACTAAGCATTACCTTGCCAACTCAACACCTTTGACCCTTCTTTGTATTTAATTAGTAGGATAATCTCTTCATTTTTTTCCTAGCATCATTTAATTAATGATCAATCTTATCCTAGCCTTGTTGGAGATGCAAAAATCGGCCACACTCCACCCTTGTATCCCTTCAAAAATCATTTGATAACAAGCAAATTCAAAAATTCAAAAGAGGGAGACTTGGTCATACCATTTGGATCCCTTTATTATTGGATCTCCCTCACTCTCCTAACCATCATTCTCCCTCCCCCCATGACCGAAATTCAGAGCTTATAGAGTAGAAAAATCGTGACCCTCATAGCTAGAAACAAGAGAGAAAAATCGAGCAAGAAGCAAGATAAGAAAACGCTCCACCTCCTCCGCGCCAGATCGTCTCATTCTTTCGTTTTTCTTTCAATCGAAACCAGGCATGCATATATTCTTCCTTGACTCTTCAATCAAGTCCTACTATCATTATTTTTATATTACATTATCATCATTTCATGCAAAAACCGAAATATATCAAGAACATTTTGAAATAAAACAAGCAGAATTTTTCGGTTTCATGATGCTCTTCACGGGTTGCTTTGTTTTGTGGGTTTCAGGTATTGGTTTGGTTCCAGGCTCCCAAGGCTACATCTAGACATGTTCTAGGATAGATAAGGACCACTTTGGTCCGTTATTTCAGCCCCCATGCTTGCTGGAATTCGAGATGACAGCAACTCCCCAATCATGTCACCATTTGCATTCGATTTTCTTGTTTGATGTCAAAGGTTGATGGATCTGATCTTGGCTGCCCTAAGGGCTATAGCCATGGTTAGAACATCTCCTGGTGATGTCTAAGACGTGAACAAGTCACCCTTTTGAGGCATGGTCCATGGTTGAATCGGTTTTCAACCAAAACAACAAGAACAGCCCCTTCCCCTTTCGGCCCCTTCACTTTTCAGCTAGTGTTGTTTCGATTTGTAGGGAAAGGTGTGGATCTTGGTTGGCCTCCGGCCCTTAGCCAAGGTTCATATAATACCCCTATATGTCTAGACCGTGCCATGATCAATCAAATGACCACTGCAACGACGAGAGACAGCAAACAAAGCGACACATTTCCCACGCGCAGAATTGCACTCGGCCGGGACGTTTGGCTTGTTTCGTGTTGTGGTTCGAATTGTGGCTGGCCTAGAGCCCTTAGCCATGGTTCAAATCATTCCTTAGGATGTTGGTAAGAGGTTCTGGTCGGTGGTTCAAGCCCCAATGGCCATTAGCCTCGCAAACGACGCAAAGAAACCAAAGCACAGTTGCTGTATTTTTGGACAGAAACTTGCTTTGATGGTTTGGTGGCTCGTTTGAGTTCTTGGTTCGCTTTTAGCCTATGGCCTTGGACTGGACAGTGCCTCATCAAGTTAGGAAGGTCATTTTTTTGACCGTTTTTAATTCGGATTATTTTTGAAGTCGTACGAGAATTTACGGTGCGATGTGCCAAATTGACTCTCGAAAGAGCGTTTCATGTTTTGGCCTCCATTCACCTAAGATTCGACTTGCATCATTTTAGGAGCATTAATTCATCATTTTAAGCGTATTTTAATCATGACTATATGATATTTAAGTGTTGGCTCAGGTTGGTTCGGAGTCATGATTAAATTCGAAGTCGTTCGGTGAAATTGTCACATTTTCGAATGTTATTGCATAGTTTGGTCCCAAATCTATTGCATATTTTTCATAGCATATTTAAGTTAGAGCGAGCCTGGGAGCGATCCAATCCAAGTAGTAAATTATTACAGGATATTTAATTGTGCAATTTAATTATATTACGTGCATAAAAATATAAAATGTTCATTTTTGAGATTATGAGATATTGCTTGTGTCCATTTCATTATCATGGGATTATTGCTAAATCCGGTCGCCAGTTACCGGTCAGTTCAATTTGTACCACCCAGTATACTGTGGCATAGTCTGATCAGACGTTTACTATTTTACCCGGTCGCCAGTTACCGGTCATGGGAGCATTTTATTATCCGGTCGCGAGTTACCGGTCATGGGAGCATTTTATTATCCGGTCGCCAGTTACCGGTCAGTTTCAGTGCAGGGGCCACTTGCATAGACCATAATCTCAACAGAAAATTTATTACAGGCTATTTCAGTACAGGGCTCCAAGGAGCAAACATTTTCACTATGACTTTCATTTCAGTTATGCACGTATTATAATCGCTCATGATATGTTATTTTCACATTGTGCCTTTTGACATGATATTTTTACTCCCATGAAATTTTTACTATATTTACTCGTTATTTACAATATATGTATGTTGAGTCTTTAGACTCACTAGACTTGATTGTTGTAAGTACTGATGATGCCGGGGACCGGTGAGCTAGCTTGGGTCGGCAGTAGTGGAACCCGAGGACCTCATTTTAGCATTTACCATTTTTATGCTCAAACAGTTTATCCGTTGTTGGATTATTCTTAAATTGTTCTTTTGCATTACAAAGAAAATTTTAATTTTTTCGCAAATATTCAAACACGAATTTTCAAGCCGTTATAGCTGGTATCAGAGCCGACCTCTCTTAGTACAGTGTGGTTCGGGGACGAACCAAGCAGAAGCTGGTGGGCATGTGAGGCCCGGGGCCGAAGAGGGCGGGGGTTGATCGCCGGTGCCATCAGTTGCACGGACAATGAGCAGCTCCTGGCAGGCTTCTAGGTGGAGGGAACATGAATGTACCGACCCACACGGGAAAGAGAGGGATTCCGAGACTGTTCAATGTAATGGACTGTACAGTTGAAGAAGGCTTAAAAGATTTGATTTGTACTACTCATATCACGAAGGTGCATCTTCTTTTCGGTAGCTCATCACATAAGAACTCCAAAGTTAAGCGTGTTTGACTTGGGGCAATTTTGGGATGGGTGACCTCCTGGGAAGTTTCCCAGGGTGCGTGTGAGTGAGGACATAAGCACGCTGGAAAGACACGTCTTGATACAGTGAGGACAATCATCGAATCTGGGACGTCACAGGTAGACACACTCAACTTGGATATAAATTTAGCTGGTGACTAGAGGGAGTACATAAAACAAGTGCTAGAATCAATCGAGAGAGATATTCCACATGGTTTGAAAATGTGAGCTCTTATTACAAGTAAGTGGAGGGAGATTTGTACAAGAAAGGTCAAGATGGTCTGCTTCTTAGATGCATAGGCTTCCCATAAACATTGGAGATCATGAAGCAAGTTCACGAAGGAGTGTGTGGAGCACATCAATCTGGAGTGAAGATGAGATGGCTGATATGGAGTTATGGCTACTATTGGTCATCCATCCTGAAAGATTGCCTCAAATATGCTGAGGGATGCCAGCCAATTCAGAAACACGGGAACATCGAAAGAATTCCGACGGATGAGCTCCACAGCTTTGTCAAACCATGGTCATTCAGGGGCTCGGCCATAGACTTAATAGGAATATTTACCCAACATCATCTAAAGGCCACTCTTTCATCCTTGTGGACACAGATTTTTTTCACCAAATGAGTAGAAGCAGTGCCTTTGAAGAAATCAGAACAAGGGGATGTCATTGACTTTGTGAAAGAGAATATTATTCATAAATTTGGAATTCGAGAGTCCATAACCATGGATCAGGGAACTATGTTCACAGGTTAAGATATGAGGGAATTCGCGGAAGACTATGGAATCAAATTGAGAAATTCATCCCCTCATTACCCACAATCCAACGGACAGGCCGAAGCAACGAACAAAGTTTTAATAAATATTTTACAGAAAATGATGGAAGAAAATCCCAGGGATTGGCCACGACTATTATCAGAAACTTTGTGGGCACACAGAACATCCAAGAGGACTGCCACTGGAGTGAGCCCTTTTTCCCTTACCTTTGGCCACGATGCAGTTCTCCCATTGGAGATTATGGTGTCATCAATGCGATTGGCAAGACAAAATTAACTTTCCCTTGAAAATTATAATGACGCAATGATCATGGAGTTAGAAGAACTGGATGAGCAGAGAATCCAGGCGTAAAATGTTCTGTTGTTACAGAAATAAAAAGTTGCGAGAATCTACAACAAAAGAGTTAATAAGGAAAGCTTCCATGAAAGGGAAATAGTGTGGAAGGTTATACTGCCTTTAGGAAAAAAGGATAGGGAGCAGGGCAAATGGTCTCCCAATTGGGAGGGACCATTCAAAGTACATAAGATGTTAGACGGAAATGCATATTTGCTATCAAGTTTAGATAGCCATCTACACAAAAGATGCATAAATGGCAAGTATCTCAAGACGTATTTTCCAAGTATGAGGGAAGAAATAGAGAAAGCTAATGAATAAAGCAAACAGAAGGTTGATATGAGTTGGCCCTCAGGGCCACTTTTGTATATGTTTAGTTCCTTATTTCAAGATGTCATGTGATGTAGGCATTAGGGCCACTAAGGTAAATATCTGTTGTTTATGATTCAACAATAAGATTAATCAAAGAAAGTGGGACACTAAGCCACTTCCATTATTTTGAAGGTACTTTGTTTCATTAGGAAGTCGGCCTTATGGCCACTTATTATATATGCATTTGGTCGATATTTCTAATGTTCTTATGGTACTAGAAACCATGGTGAAGTAGACCGTACTGCCAGTATATAAATTGTATATTTGCATGTGCAGTGACTCACCCATGAAGGCCACTTAGACTATGGCAAGAATGGAACACATCGAGCGGGGAGTTGAGCTCACCAAGTGGAACAACCAATAATAAAGGGAGAACAAAAGAGAACAAGGGCGCTATGCGAACCTCAAGAGGACCCAGAAGTTGACTTTGGAAGAAAAATAGTCTAACTAGCCATTTTTTTATGTTTTAGCTTCATGTTGTAAGAGTTTATTTGAAGTAGGCCTTAGGGCCACTAATGTATATATTTGTTGGTTATGAGTCAAAAAAGAAAACTATCCATTAAAGTTGGCCAGAATGCCACTTTTATCATATTGGATTCATTTTGTCGCGATAAGGATTCTGGGAGGAAATAATTGCGAGCGGGAAGTTTTAAGCCAATGTATTGGTTTATTAAAATGAGCGGGATTATTTGGGGCAGAGTATAAGAATCAGCCAAAAACTTCTCCCCCAACCAACCTCCATCATCAAATTCATCTCATTTTCATCCCACATTCTTTTCATCCAACAATCACATCATCAAACCAACAGCCAACAAATATGAAGCGGAATCACCGCATGCAAGAACATCAAGTAAACGTGTATGCGGAAAAGGGGTCCGACTGAAGTGCAAATGCATATACGTGTATGCGGGAAATGGGTCCGACTCAAGTGCAAATGCATATACGTGTATGCGGGAAAGGGGCCCGACAGAAGTGAAATGCAAAAATGCTAGGGACGAGGGAATCGTCTTGAGTGGATGCAGCACATAAGAGCACATAAGAGTTTAAAGGTACCTGTGGTTCAGGAAGATCCGAAAGACATCAAGGCATTAATATCGAATGCATTGAAGAACCGAGGCCAACTCATGGCCAATCTTCAACCCATGATCACCTGCTAGAAACAAACATATCGATGTATACAAGAAAAACCAGTGAAAGAGGGTGAAGAGGAGCAGAGAATCAAATCAAAAATATGAAAAGCGCTTGTAATGTTTCTACAAAGTAAGTTCCCCCAAACAAAAAACGTAAACAACTATTCTCAGCTAATGCATGCCAATCATCTAACAAAAAAAATATTCAAGAAAATAAAGAACAAAGCTGCTCCCACTTGGCCAGACACTCCGACTGAGTCTTCTCGGCCTCCTGAAGCTTTCTGGTCCAAAGTTGATAGTCGTCCTTCAATTTAAGAAGTGATGACCGATAGCCAGCAAATTTCTCCTATTGTCCAACAAAACAGCGTCCAAAGTCTCCGCTTCATCCAACAAAGCGACCATTCTGGCTCGGCGCCTCTGAATCTTCGCCTCCAGTCTTTTAACTTCAGCTTCTTCTACATCATAACTGGACATTGCTGCAACAATATTCTCACGAAGCGCCTTTTCATGTTGATCTAGATCCTCTTTCTTCTCACGCTGACTTTGAAACGATGTACAATGAGATATCATATCGGCACTAGTGGCAAAAGCGACGTCCGACTGAGAGAATTTGGTCGAAAGACCATCAAGTATGTCAAACTCCGAAGTTGAAAACTCTGGAGAAGTATTGAGAATAGAGATGGATGAAAGCATCGCTAGTCGTTGGGACTCGCCAAGCTGGTGCAAGCCAAGACTGAGAAATTTTTGAATCGTTGTCTTGGCATGAGCGAGAACCTATATGGATGGAGTGCATCTATCGAGATCAGAATGCACAGAGAAAACTTTGTCTGAGAAACTCATATCAACTTGGTTCTCCGGCTCACCGATAAGTCTGAGTGGCGCTCTTCGAGATGTAAGATCCTGTCGAATAAACAATGTCGAAGTCAGGCATGACAAATACTCAAAACATTCAACACAACAGGTATGGAACTAGGAGAATTTGAACCAAACCAGGTAGTGGATGAGGACTCCCGCAAGACAAATGCGTCATCATCATCGAAAAGATCATTTGTCCTTTTCTTAGAAACACCAGTGGCACCTGTAAGTGTAACACCAGAAATCCCAGCGTGAGAAGATCCCTCACCAAGTATAGCAGGGCCAAGGTCAGCCCCAAAAGCTTCATCACTCTCAGAATCTGTGGTACTGGAATCCTTGGGACTCAATGGCATGGAGACGGGGATGGATCATCCTCAACAAGCACAACCGGATCGTCAACAACATTGCTGAAGCTAGAGATCAGTTTAGTCGAGCGACGAGTCGGGTATCGCTAACTCACGGTCTGAGGCCTAGGGGCAGACTTTCCTGTTAAGGAAACTTTGGGAACAACCTTTGTCTTGGAGGGTTTAGGGTTTGGCGGTACAATGACAGGATCCTATTTAAGTTTTAGACTCCCATGGGTGTCTACCTTTGAAACTTTGGCAGTGGCAGAAGTGTCCTCATCTGAGATCAAATCCCGCTTGCGAGCACCTACAAGAAGCACCAAAACAATGGTGAAATAACAAATATTTATGGCAAAGAGTGTAAACATAAATGCAAACAAAAAATACCAGACCATATCAGGGTGTCGGACTACTGATGGAATCAGGTCTAGGTAGCAAGACCTCCACCAGACAGCGAATGACTTGACCATATTTTGGTCAATTTGCACCATTGGGATGAGAAACCGCTGGGGCAACGGGGATAGGAGTTGCACGGTGGCCTTAGAGAGTCTCCTAGACACGACCTTCGAAGCAATATGCGTCAAGTCCGCCGGAAAAGACAGAGTGTTGTGAGGGACTGCCGGCGAAAACTTGAATTGATATGCATATAGAGAGGGGTTATAGAATTCAAACGGCAAACTTGATTTATCATTTTTTGGCGGTCTTGTGGAAGAACAATCTACTGCCAACAATCTGGGATGGATGTACCGGGTCAAGAGTATAGCAAAAATCTCATCGGAAGAGCGACCATGAATATCGGTAAAAATACCAACCCAGAAATGCTGTATGAGACAAGAAACGCTGGGTCGTTAGGTTGAGTTATTCAAGTTTCAGCCGCTGCAGATAGTTCATCAGATCAAGGGCTGAAAGAATGAGATGGCTTCCAATCAGTGAAGTTGTAGAGCCCAAAATCAGTACAGGTAAAACACATTCATTTATTTAATTGTTAAATCATTTATTTAAATTTAAAATTATTTTTAGTGATGCATGACCTAATTAAATTGCATTATTTTAAATTATTTATGTTTATACGTTAAAATATTTTCTCGAGTTTCATGTTTCAGGCGATTATTCGATGCGGGATCGAGGAAAAGATACCGATGACGATTTTGGCAATTTTAAAAAAGCGGTATTTTATTTTAAATTAAGAATGAGGCATATTAAATAATTTATTAAGTTTTTAGCATTTTAAACGTAATTTAATTATTACGTGAATTTTATATTTTTAAAACTTTTAATGATTTTAAATCGTGTATTTTTAAAATTCCTTTTTAGTGGGTTAGCATTTTATTAGCATTTAATCTAGCATTTTATGTAGCAATTTTATTAGCATTTTTAATTTGCATGTTAATTGAGTAATTAAGCAATTTATCCCCTTAATTAAGTTGTAAATCACGCACACACACACACCATTACACACACACTCGGTCATTCTATCTCTAGGGCCTTTAATTTTTGCACACACACCATCTCATGTCATTTTAAAAAGAAAAAACAAGGGTTCTTTTCTCTAGATCAGCCGCCCCCTCCCTGTGATTTTCCAGCAAGATTTCGTTGAGTTTCTTCAAAGAAAATCACGCCACGTTCGTTCGGGATTGCCTCTCGCATCCTTCCCGCTTCGGTGTCATCGTTCGTTAACGTTACAGATTTTAAGGCATGTATATTCTATTTTTCCTCCTTCGATCTCGTCATATTATGTGTTGTGTTGTTTTTATGCGTGAAACTACATGTGTGATGTGTAGAAGTTTGAGCAATCATGTTTGGATCACTTTTGAAACCATTTTTTGGATCTCAAATCTCGTTTTTCGCTGTTCTTTGAAATACTGCGATTTTTTCGGTCGCTTTTCTGGAAAAATTTTCAAACTATGAAACGTAGAACTTTTTGATACCTTCGATTTGATATAAAATTCGAAATATTTGAATGAAAATCGAGTGCGTTATGATCTTTTTCGTGGGACTGCTCAAACTGCATTTTTTCAAAAAATATGTTATTAATGTGTTCTTGAAGTTTTATTGTTGCAGTCTTCGTTGGGGATCGACGGGTGAGCGCTGCTGTGTTTAAGTAAATCGAGAACGATCTTTGGATGATTGTTGGTGTTTCGTTTCGTGTCATTAGGAACTGGGTGGAATTAGAAGTGGTAGGAATGCTTTTGGTGTCAATTGTCGTGTTCATGGATTTGTTGCGTTGCTTGTGATGCGTATTTGTTTTGGGGCATTTGTAGAGGTTTGATTCAGTGCTATAGTGTCCTAGGATGGGTCTCGAGGCGTTGTTCACTGTTCATTTAATCGAATTTGGAGAGAATAAGATTCTAAGTCGCGGAGTCCAGAAGACTCGGCACCCGAGCGTTAATATTTTACCGCCTGAGCGCAACTCTTTTTGTCCGAGTATTTTTCCCAGAAGACCTGGTGCTCGAGCAGTAAAGTTTTACCGCCCTAGCGCGGCCCCATCAGTGAGAGTGTTTGGGTTCTTTTTTCTTTTCAAGTTCAATAGTGAGTTCATGTCTTTTTTTTTAGAAATGTTCACACGTCATTTTAGAGCTTGTGTCGGGGTTTGATTTCATGGTTAGTGTGATTAAACGAGGTCAAGTCCCGAATTTCTAGAACGTCATAAGCCACTTATTTACTTTGGGGTTGAGTACGAGTAGTACGTCTAAGTATGAAATCTAAGCACTTGATAATGTGTTAGTATGTGCAGCAGTGGCCCCAAGCGAGATCCAACGAATCCCTCAACACCAAGTAAGTATGTTCGACGTGCAAAGAAAATACTTTTAAGTTTTTGAGGTATGCTAAATGTATTGTGACCAAATTATGTATGGGATTGAAAAGCGGTAAATTATGACTAGAGACCAATCCACTCAATTAAATTATGAACGGGTTTAGATCAGGATTGGAAAACGGTAAAATATGACTAGGGACCAATCCACCCGTTAAATTATGAACGGGGATCTCATATATGTTGCAGTGGATCTTCTCTTTCAGCCCAGTACTGTGGTTTAGTCTGATCAGACGTATTTATGTATTGATCACTTGCTTTGAAACATGCCTCTACGCAAAATGATGAAGTTTATGTATGTTCAAGTATGTACGAAGTAAGCAAATTTAAGAAAAGTTTTATGTTGATGGCACGTCTATATATGTATGTATGTATGCTCAATCTTATTTATGCAAGTTCAAGTTCCAGTATGTACGTTCTATTTTAAAGCTGCATGTGATTTTATTACGTAGAACTCGTTACTTCCAGTTTATGCATGTTGAGTCTTTAGACTCATTAGACTTGATCGATGCAGGTGAGGATGAGTTTGAAGAGACGAGAGGTAGGGACCAGTGAGCTGGTTTTGACTGAGCGGGAGGCTAAACCCGACCGCCATAGTTTAAGTTTTATGAAATTTTCAAAATAATATTATGATACGTTTTGGTTTATGATCTTTAAACAAGCATTTTCCTCTAGCAATTTCTGTTTGGGATGAACTATTGTTTTATGGACGAAAATTTAAAGTTTATCTTATATTTTAGAAAATTTTTATTTTTTCGCAAATTTTAAAGTAGTTAAAAGTAAGGAACGTTACAGTTGGTATCAGAGCGGGGTTCTTGTAAAGGGTTACGCCTACTGCTAGTTGCGAGAAGCTCACGAAGCCACACCTCAAGTCTGTAAGTTTTAAAGTTTTGAATTATGTTATGTATTAAGCATTAAGTCATGATTTCAGCATATCATTTTTTAAGTTCGATTTACGTGCATCTTATGCTATTAATATTATGTTCATGCATATTGGGTTTACGTGTTGGGTAAATTGTTGGAACAGTATGCCTCGTAGACGCTTGATTAACCGTGAAGTAAGGGATGAGGACAGGGAGGCTCAAGAGGAGGGGAGAGACGCTCCTCCTCCTCCACCGCCAGATATGCATGCACGGATGCTTGCAGGAATGACTCAGTTCTTTGCGCAGTTTGCGGGGAACCAGGCTGCAGTTGATGCGGGGCTAGGCCCAAACCAGAGGCAGTATATGAGAGGTTCAGGAGGATGAACTAAAAGGATTTTTCGGGGATTACTGACCCGATGATAGCTGAAGGATGGATTAAGTCCATCGAGGTGATATTTGATTACATTAAGCTGCAAGATGCAGATCGGGTTTGCTGCGCCACCTTCTTGTTGACTGGAGACGCCAAGCTAAGGTGGGAAAGTGCATCACCGTCAGTTAACTTGCAAACACTGACGTGGAGTGGATTTAAGGAGGTATTCTACTCCAAGTACTTCACTAAAGAAGTACGATCCAGACTGACCAGGGAGTTCATGACGTTGCGTCAAGGAGACATCAGCGTAGCTGAGTTCGTGAGGAAGTTTGAGAGTGGTTGTCATTTTGTGCCCATGATAGCTAATGATGCCCAGGGGAAGCTGAGGCATTTTATGGATGGGTTGCGGCCGAACTTGCGCCGCGATGTGAGAGTTGCCGGTCCGACTACCTACGCCGTTGCAGTATCTAGAGCCTTGGCGGTAGAGCAGGACCAGAAAGATATCGAGGTCGATAGGCAAAGAAAGAAGCCCTTTCAAGCACCACAGCAGCAGCAACAGCGACCTCAGTTCAAGAGGCCATTCCAGGGGCAGCCAGAAAGGAAGCCATATCAGGGACCACCAAAAGGCAAGGGTCCTATCCCACAGCCGAAGGCTCCTTAGAGGCCGGAGTACCCAGTGTGCCATAAGTGCAACCGCCAGCACCCGGGTCAATGTTTATATGGATCGGGCAAATGTTTCAAATGTGGAGCTTGTGATCACATGCTAAAAGAGTGCCCACAATGGAGGCAACCAACCCAGGGGAGAGTGTTCGCCATGCATGCTCAGGAGGCAAACCCAGACACGACACTATTGACTGGTAAACTCATTTAGTTAAGCACCATATTATTCTGACATTCATGTTTTGAATTGTATTTGGGATTTTAGTGTGCTAGTTAATATTTTTGGTGACTTGGGATATAAATTTCTTCTATGCTTGAGGTTGAGGTTAGAATTTGGGATATAAGTTTGTGTGTTCTAACGTCTCTCAGGAAATATTTTTATAAAGAGAGTATCCACGAAGGCCCTGATAGACTCAGGAGCCACCCACTCTTTTATTTCAGAGACATTCACTAGTCACCTGGACGTCGAGTCTATTGGACTCGACGTGAGCTACTCAGTGACAGTTCCATCAGGGGAAAAATTGTTAGCTACTATTGTGGTCAGGGACATCGATCTCGAGCTGCAGGGCCACTTAGTGTGCGTCGATTTGATCGTGTTGCTGATCCAGAGTTTGATATCATTTTGGGAATGGATTGGCTGACGAAAAACATAGTTCTGATTGATTTTCAGAAAAAGTCAATGTTAGTAAAACTTTTGGGCATGGAGCAGTTTCTCTTTGAGCCAGCTAGATGGAGGAGTTTTCCTCGCATGATCTCTTGCATGCAGGCACGGAATCTTATGCACAAGGGTTGTCAGACATTCTTGGCCAGCATTATTTTTGCACCTGATGTACCCACTCCATCATTATCTGATGTACCAGTAGTCAGAGAATTTCCTGATGTCTTTCCAGATGACGTCACAGGCCTTCCACCAGAGAGAGTGGTGGAGTTTTCCATTGATCTTATGCCAGGTACCGTGCCAATCTCTAAGGCACCGTACCGTTTAGCTCCAGCTGAGATGTTAAAGCTCAAGAAGCAGATTCAGGAGCTCCTAGACAAATAATTCATCCGCCCTAGTTTCTCACCATGGGGCGCACCAGTGCTCTTTGTGAAGAAGAAAGACGGAGCATGAGGCTGTGTATCGATTACCGAGAACTGAACAAGGTAACGATCAAGAATAAATAACCACTTCCAAGGATCGAGGACTTGTTCGATCAGTTGCAGGGAGCTACAATGTTCTCTAAGATATATCTTTGATCGGGATATCATCAGCTGAAGGTGAAGGATGCCGATGTTCATAAGACAGCTTTCAGAACCAGATATGGGCATTACGAGTTTTTAGTGATGCCGTTTGGACTGAAGAATGCTCCAGCAATTTTCATGGACTTGATGAATCGAGTATTTCCGCCCTACCTAGACCAGTTTGTCATAGTGTTCATTGACGATATTCTCATTTACTCGAAGAGCCGCAAGTAGCACAGTCAACACCTGAGTACAGTTTTGCAGGTTTTGCAGAGTCGCAAGTTGTTTGCGAAATTCAGTAAGTGTGAATTTTGGTTGGAGAACGTAGCGTTTTGGGGTCATATAATATCTAGCAGTGGTATTGAGGTGGATCCAGCTAAGGTAGAAGCAGTTAAGGAATGGGTTGAGCCCAATAATGCGTCAGAGATTCGCAGTTTCCTAGGCCTATCAGGCTACTACAGGAAATTTATTCAAGGGTTTTCTTTGATAGCAGTACCACTCACTTCATTGACCAAGAAGAATGCTAAATTCGTATGGAGTGATGAAAGTACCAGTGTTAGCCATGCCATCAATTCAGAAGAGCTTTGATACTTTGAAGCAAGCTCTTATTTCAGTGCCAGTGTTAGCCATGCCATCAAGGCAAGGCAATTTCGTGTTGTACACCGATGCATCTAAGCTCGGGTTAGGCGCAGTGTTGATGCTGCAAGGTCGGGTTATAGCTTATGCTTCCAGGGAGTTGAAAGTGGATGAGAATAACTACCCGACTCATGTTCTTGAGTTAGCCGCCGTTGTCTTTGCGTTGAAGATATGGAGACATTATTTGTACAGCGAGAAATTCCAGATATTCACTGATCATAAGAGTCACATGTATTTCTTCACGCAGAAAGAATTAAATATGAGACATAGACGGTTGTTGGAGTTCGTAAAAGACTATGATTGCGAAGTTAGCTACCATCTAGGGAAAGCTAATGTTGTGGCCGATGCCTTGAGCCGAAAGGTTGCAGTCGTAGCACAATTGTTAGTGCAAAGATCTCTTCAGTCAGAGGTTCAGAGATTCGGATTAGAAGTTTATCTTAAGGGCAGGGATCCTAAACTGTTTAATCTGACAGTCCAGTCTTCTTTGTTAGACCGAATCCATGCAGGTCAGCCTTCAGATGAGCAGTTACGGAAATGGAGACTGAAGGATGAGGCCAAAGGCAGTAAACTCTACAGAGTTTCCGATGGTATTGTGAGATACGAAGGTAGAATGTGGGTGCCTAGTGTTGATTCGATCAGAGAGGATATTATGACAGAGGCACATGCATCTTCGTATTCCATTCATCCAGGAGGTACCAAGATGTACAATGATTTACAGATTATGTACTGGTGGCCAGGTATGAAGAGAGACATCCGTCGATTTGTATCTAAATGTCTGACTTGTCAGCAGGTGAAGGCAGAGCATCAGAGGCCAGCACGACTGCTCAAGCCACTCCCTATTCCCGAGTGGAAATGGGAGAATATCACCATGGACTTTACTGTTGGGTTGCCGAGATCAGTCAGGGGATCCAATGCTATTTGGGTTATAGTGGATCGACTTACTAAGCGGCACACTTCTTGCTAGTAAAGACGTCTTTCTCCATGACGCAGTATGCGGAGCTCTATATCCGGGAGATTGTCCGATTACACGGAATCCCAGTTTCTATTGTGTCCGACAGGGACCCGAGGTTTACATAGTCCTTTTAGAAGAGTTTGCATGCAGCCATGGGGACGTAGTTGCTTTTCAGTACAGCTTTTCACCCGCAGACAGATGGCCAGTCTGAGCGAGTGATTCAGATTATAGAATATCTATTGCGAGCCTGTATAATCGATTTTCATGGGACTTGGGAATCTAAACTACCTCTAGTGGAGTTTACCTACAACAACAGTTTCCAATCATCTATTGGTATGGCTCCTTGCGAGGCACTGTGTGGGAGGAAATGCAGATCACCGATTCATTGGGATGAAGTCGGTGAAAGAGCAGAACTTGGTCCAGAAATAGTTCAGCAGATTGCAGATGTGGTGGTCAAGATCCGAGACAGGACGAAGACCGCCCAGAGTCGTCAAAAGAGTTATGCTGATATGAGAAGAAGGGATATTGATTTTGCCGTAGGCGATCATGTTTTTGTATAGATAGCACCAATGAAGGGTGTTACGAGACTTTGGAAGAGAGGCAAGCTTAGTCCGAGATTCATTGGACTGCTCGAGATTCTTGACTGAGTTGGGACACTAGTCTATCGTGTCGCCCTCCCGCCGAATCTAGCTGGGGTACACAATGTGTTCCACGTCTCAATGCTGAGGAAGTACTTAGCGAATCCTTCGCATGTTTTGAGCTATGAGCCGTTGCAGCTTGCTCCAGATCTATCGCATGAGGAAAGACCTGTCCAAATCCTAGACAGACTGGAGCGTAGACTTTGGAACAAGGTGGCCAAGTTGGTCAAAGTCCGGTGGATGAATCAATCAATGAAGGAAGCCACTTGGGAGACCGAGGCAGATATGAGGAACCGCTACCAGAACTATTTGGTAAGATTTAATTTCGAGGACGAAATTTAACTAATTGAGGGAGGAATTGTAGAGCCCAAAATCAGTACACGTAAAACTCATGCATTTATTTAATTTTTAAATTATTTATTTAAATTTAAAATGATTTTTAGTGATGCATGAACTATTTAAATTGCATTATTTTAAATTATTTATGTTTATGTGATGCACGTTAAAATCTTTTCTCGAGTTTCATGTTTCAGGCGATTATTCGACGCGAGATCGAGGAAAAGAGACCGGTGACGATTTTCGAAATTTTAAAAACGCGGTATTTTATTTTAAGTTAAGAATGAGGCATTTTAAATGATTTATTAAGTTTTTAGCATTTTAAAGCCTAATTTAATTATTAGGTGAATTTTAGATTTTAAAACTTTTAAAGATTTTAAATTGTATATTTTTAAAATTCCTTTTTAGTGGGTTAGCATTTTATTAGCATTTAATCTAGCATTTTATGTAGCAATTTGATTAACATTTTTAATTAGCATGTTAATTGAGTAATTAAGCAATTTATCCCCTTAATTAAGTTGTGACTGACGCACACACACACCATTACACACACACTCGGTCATTCCATCTCTAGGGCCTTTCATTTTTGCACACACACCATCTCATGTCATTTTAAAAAGAAAAAATTAGAGTTCTTGTCTCTAGAGCAGCTACCCGCTCCCTCTGATTTTCCAGCAAGATTTTGTTGAGTTTTCTTCAAAGAAAATCATGCCACGTTTGTTCCGGATCGCCTCACGCATCCTTCCCGCTTTGGTGTCGTCGTTCGATAACGTTAAAGATTTATAGGCAGGTATATTCTATTTTTCCTGCGTCGATCTCGTCATATTATGCGTTGTGTTGTTTTTACGCGTGAAAAAAACATGTGTGATGTGTAGAATTTTGAGCAATCATGTTTGGATCACTTTTGAAACCATTTTTTGGATCTCAAATCTCGTTTTTTGCTGTTCTTTTAAATACTGCGATTTTTCGATCGCTTTTCTGGAAAAACTTTCATCATATGAAACGTAGAACTTTTTAATACCTTCGATTTTATATAAAATTCTAAATATTTGGATGAAAATTGAGTGCGTTATGATCGTTTTTGTCGGACTGCTCAAACTGCATTTTTTCGAAAAATATGTTCTTTATGTGTTCTTGAAGTTTTATTGTTGCAGGCTTCGTTGGGATCGACGGGTGAGCGCTGCTGTGTTTAAGTACATCAAGAATGATGTTTGGATGATTGTTTGTGTTTCATTTCGTGTCATTAGGCATTTGGTGTAATTAGAAGTCGTAGGAATGCTTTTGGTGTCAATTGTCGTGTTCACTGGTTTGTTACATTGCTTGTGATGCATAGTTGTTTTGGGGCATTTGTATAGGTTTGATTACGGGATATAGTGTCCTATGATGGGTCTCGAGGCGTTGTTCACTGTCCGTTTAATCGAATTTGGAGAGAATAAGCTTCAAAGTCGCGGAGTCCAGAAGACTCAGCGTCCAAGCAGTAATATTTTACCGCCCGAGCGCCACTCCTTCTGTACGAGTGTTTTTCCCAGAAGACCGAGCGCGGCCCCATCTGTGAGAGTGTTTGGGTTCTTTCTTCTTTTCAAGTTCAATAGTGAGTTCATGTCTTTTATTTTTGGGAAATGTTCACCCGTCATTTTAGAGCTTTTTTCGGGGTTTGATGTCATGGTTAGTACGATTAAACCAGGTCAAGTCCCGAATGTTCTAGAACGTCATAAGCCACTTATTTACTTCGGGGTTTAGTACGAGCAGTACGTCTAAGTATGAAAGCTAAGTACTTGATAATGTGTTAATATGTGCAGCAGTGGCCCCAAGCGAGATCCAACGAATCCCTCAACACCAAGTAAGTATGTTCGACGTGCAAAGAAAATACTTTTAAGTTTTTGAGGTATGCTAAATGTCTTGTGACCAAATTATGTATGGGATTAGAAAGCGGTAAAGTATGACTAGGGACCAATCCACTCCATTAAATTATGAACGGGTTTAGATCAGCATTGGAAAGCGGTAAAGTACGACAAGGGACCAATCCACCCGTTAAATTATGAACGGGGATCTCATGTATGTGGCAGTGGATCTTCCCTGTGAGCCCAGTACTGTGGTTTAGTATGATCAGGCGTATTTATGTATGGGTCACTTGCTTTAAAACTTGCCTCTACGCAAAATGATGAAATTTATGTATGTTCAAGTATATACGAAGTAAGCATGTTTAAGAAAAATTTTATGTTGATGGCACGTCTATGTATGTATGTACGTATGCTCAATCTTATTTATGCAAGTTCAAGTTCCAGTATGTACGTTCTATTTTAAAGCTGCATGTGATTTTATTACGTAGTTCTCGTTACTTCCAGTTTATGTATGTTGAGTCTTTAGACTCACTAGAATTGATCGATGCAGGTGAGGATGTGTGGGCACCCGGGCTCTAACTCAATTCTTTTTGGGATTAATTGGATCTTTGCTAGAAAATGTGGGTCAAAATTTTGCTTTTAACATTAAATCAAGTGTATATAAATCAAGCACAAGATCTTTCTCTATTTTATTTCAACAAACATAAATACATGTCTTGTTTCAGTACATTCATACAACTAGTGTTCAATACAAACTACAGATCATATGTAAAATCACTAGTAATCTTCTATGCCCGAAATCACCATGCTATCTCGATCTCTCATCTCGTCAAGTTCTTCTGGACCCTGATCCTGTCCCCTCTGTTGTTATGCACACATACAGACACAACAACAGCCGGAAACTCCGGTGAGAACAAATCCCAGTATAAAACATGGTATACATGCATATACACAATATAAATCATGAAACATACCATTATGAATAAAATCAATAGTAATAGGTTCCATTATCTATAAAACCAAATCAATATAAGCATGCAACTTAAATCAATTCAGATCTTGGACTCGACTCGTATCTAACTCTAGGGATCCCGGTGTTAATAAGACGTCACATTCTGCCACCTACCCTCCCAATCGGGGTGACAGTACGTCTTATTCCCAGACTTCGGTCCTGTCTGTATCGAATGTCTACAATCGGAGTAAATCTGCTCCTATGCGCCGATAACACCGAATATCTAGAAATTTGGAAAATCTGCCAATGACTCTCCTATCTTAAATGCATGAATATAAATCTATAAACAAGGCATAAACATAACAAGATATAAACAACAATCTAGTATGTGATTTTGGGAAACTCAAATCAAATCTAATTCGAGTTGTATCTTCCCGAATTCACATTAATTATACCTCTCTTGTCGTTCAATATTTGTCAATGTCGAAGTCTCGATGTCAAAGTTGCCAATAAAAATATGAAATGGCATAGTCAATGTGCATTCTATCAATCTCTGGTACACAACAATACGCATAGGAATCAATATTTCATTTCAATTCATTTCGATGGCATAACGGCGTAGTTTCTCGATACCAATCAACTCAAATATCAATACTCAATAGCAATACTTTTAATTCTTATCAACATGAACCCATAAGACTGAATTCTGCACTATCTCAACTCAAGATATGCTGGAAAATCATAACAATCACATATGGTATCATTTTCTCGATGCGTTTACGTTTCTACGATGTACATGATTTCAAGAACACATAATTACAAGCATATCAGAATTTCCCCAACATGTAAACTTTGAAACATGCTGAAAAGTAAAAAAATGTATGCTCTTTCGAAGTCCTTGATGAGAGAAGCAAGAATCTAGCTTCGGATTGAAAATCGGATGAATATATCTTGCACAAATCAATTTCTAAAAAAAATGAAGCATGGAGGAATTCTTGAGGGTCTCTCTCGGTTCTTGCTTGGAAGATGCTGAAGAATGACAGCAATACAAAGTTTATATATCACATGCCATGTGTCAACATAATACTTCAAGGTGGATTTCCCGCACAGAGCACCGCGGGTGCGCTCCTTCCGGACCGCGGGTGCGTAAGCTCACGGCATTCCATCCAGATTTCAAAAAGAGACGACCGCGGGTGCGGTCCCTTTTTACACCGCGGGTGCGGTGTTGGTTTGTGTGCAAAACTCTAACTTTCTGCCTATTAACAGCGGGTGCGGTATGTTTTGCTGTGCAGGTGCGATCTATACCTCATGCAACATTTCATAATTTCATTTGATCAACCTAAAATCTTTGGCATTACATTTCTCCCCCTCTTAGATAAGAGTTCGTCCTCGAACTCGCAGGCAATCAGTACAAAGTATATAACAGAAACAATATCATCAAAACTGAATAAATACTCACATCATGAAAATATCTCGGGATATCTCTGTCTCATCTCTGATTCTGTCTCACAAGTTGCTTCTTTAATGCCATGATGACTCCACTGGACTTTCACTAGCGGAACAGTCTTCGTTCTGAGCTGTTTTTCTTTTCGATCAAGAATCTGTAATGGTTGCTCAAAATAACTCAGTGTATCGTCAAGCTGAATGACATGAGAAGCATCAGGCATGTATCTATGCAGCATCGATACATGAAAAACGTCATGTATCCCATATAAACAAGGAGGAAGAGCAAGTCGATATGCTTGATCGCCAATCTTCTCAAGAATTTCGTACGGACCGATGTATCTAGGAGATAACTTTCCACGTTTACCAAATCTGACAACGCCTCTGAAAGGAGAAATCTTCAAAAATACTCTGTCTCCCTTTTCAAATACTAACGGTCTACGTCTGATGTTCGCATACTTGGCTTGTCTATCTTGTGCCGTCTTCATTCTCTTCTGAATTATCTTCACCTTCTCAGTCATTTCACGAATCATATCAGGCCCAAGTTCTGGTACCTCAGATATATCATCCCAATACAGAGGAGATCTGCACTTTTTGCCATATAACGCTTCAAACGGTGCCATCTCGATATTTGTCTGATAGCTATTGTTGTACGAAAACTCACGACATGACAACAACTCCTGCCATCTAGTGCTAAAATAAAACATTATAACTCTAAGCATATTCTCCAAAATCCGGATAATCCACTTTGACTGTCCGTCAGTCGGTGAATGATATGCAATAATCATATATAATCTCGTACCCACTCTTGTTGTACTTCTCGCCAACCGTGCAAAGTCAACCAAAATCATGGTCTGATATAATTAATTCTCGACACTCTGTGTAATCTGATCACTTTTCTGACAGAAATCTCAGTAATATAATCATATCTGTACATCTTCATGTACGAGCTAGCACTCGCAAACTGGGTCAGCCTGTCATTCCTAACTCAATCAATACTCAATCCTGGAAGTATTGCAGTAACTTTGTCCCGATATCTCTGGAAAATGTAATCCCCTTCCCATTCAGGAATCGATAAGCTATATAACCAATCTCCTGGGTTCATTCTTTCTGTCTTTATCTATCGGCAATTCAGACACTTCAGTACAAACTCTGTCACATCTAATCTTATCTGTTTTTATCAAAGCTATCTTTTCAAATTATCATATATCTTTCTGCTATCAGGACGAATACTAAATAAACTCTTGCGTATTTCTGACAACGTTAATTATTTCAAATCCGAAATATCTGGCACAACCCATCTGTTATTCACATACAACGCAGTATCACTTACCTGATATTCTGATGGATACCCTGTTCTGACTATCGATAATCAAGTCCTGCCCATTCTGATCAACTTTCTGAACTGTTTCAACTCTCAACATCAGCTCTGATTCGGCTTGTACGGTATCGAGTCTCAACTGTATACAATCGGTATCAAATACTGCTGCAGAAAATAATCATTCTCAAGCAATTCAAAATAACAATCAGATACAGTAGCCTGCTAACTCATGCAACTACAAGTTTCTGATACTGATATCAGGCTCGGCCAACTGATCGCGGTTTCAATTGTGCTAGAATCAATAAATATATCATCTTCAGATATAACAAACCCTGAACATAATAGGTCTCTGTCAAGATGCACATTTCAACAGTTGCAGCATACAACTTTCCAGTTCCCAGAATATTCAATACAATACTCAGATATTCAACAAAAGCAGTCATAATCTTCGAATATACCAGAATACCATAGATAAATAAATCGGATAATTATAAAATATTCTGAACACAGAGTTTATTAACTCTCTACTATAGCTGATACATCCCTAACGAGAAACATTCAATCAGATGTAACTCCCGGTTAATGAATCTGCTATATAATCTTTCAAATCTTTCAATTCAATCAATATCATTCGGTACAAAGTTCTAAAGATAATAACAGTACATGATATCAAGTCAAGACTAAAATCAATCTTCCTGATTAAGCCAAACCTGAAAGTTCATCTGAGTCGATTTTAGCAACTCTCCTGTCACTGGCAAATCAGTCAATGATACACTCCATCTTAGTAAATCAACTAATATATATAAGGAATCACTCCGTTCCTTTCGATAATCATCGAATCATGAACATCATATATATCAAAGATATTCTAAATCCAGAATTATTACCGTATAATGTTCATCCTTCGGCCATATCAGGTCCGAATCTTACCATCTTCTGGAAATAATCTGCGATAGCTCTGTACTTGGCCAACACATCAATATCAATAATGAAGTCAGCATCAAATAACACCAAGTACTATATCATCTAACTCAATCTCATATCTGTCCCAAATCTAACAGATGTTACTGATACAAAATCTCTCCCAAACAGAAAAGAGTTCAATAATACAGCATATAATAACTCAATACTCAAGCATATATCCAAGCAATTCATTCAGAAATCATATACAGGATGTACTAATATTTCTCAATACGTACACGAAATAAGCACAAAGAACATTTACCTGCCACTATAGAATCAAGTGCATTCCGGGTCTGTTCCCCGGTCACTGCGACCAGATGCCTCTGCTCTATGGAATCTTCGGGAACCTCGCTGTGGACATACTCTAGGAAAGTGTCCTTGCTGTCGACAGATGTTACAACTACCAGACACACCTTGGCATTGCTCTGTGAGATGTCTTCCTCCACAGGTTCTACAATACACTCTGGTATAACTCGGGCTAGAACCACTGGAGCTAGATGAACCGCTCCCTAACTTCTTGAACTGCTTCTTTCGAGCTTTCAACTGTTCTTTCTTTCCACTACTGCTGCTACCAATTTTGATTCTGGGAGGCAGTTGCTGTGGTCTCGGTATTGGAAGAACATACGAAGCTTCCTTTTGTCTCATCAGAATTGTTTCTGCTCTTTTGGCTCTGTTCAGAGTATCAGCAAGGTTATTCGACCGTTTCACATTTACCAATGTACGTATCTCCGGATTCAATCCCTGGATGAACTGATCAAATACAGCTTCATCGTTCCTAGCCACGTGAGGGGCAAAACGTAGCAAGGTAAAGAATTGGGCCAAATACTCATCAATATTCAACTTACTTTGTCTCAGATTTGCAAACTCTGCACCTTCATCCTGTCTATATGATACGGGGAAGAATCTTTGATAGAATTCAACTTTAAAAACTTTCCATGTAATCACTGGGCCACGCTGTTCTAAGGCTTCTTTGGTTACCAGCCACCAACTCCTTGCGACTTCCCGTAACTGGTGCCCAATTAGTTTAACTCTACAATCATCTGTGAAACCAAGAAATTCAAATAGCATTTCTATGTCCTCTAACCAATTCTCACAATCGACTGGCGTCTCAGTACCCTTCAGAATCGGCGGTTGAAACGACTGAAACCTCTTTAACTGTGTTTCCATCAGAATTTCGGACACATCCATCTGATTAGTCGAAGTACTACCTCGTTCGAGAATTCTTCGAGGAGGTATATCTGATTACCAAAAAAGTTAGCAATCACATGATATAAATCCATCTCAGCCCCTTTCTGATCAGCTTACCTCTGACCAAGAATGGGTTCTGATTCATTTTCAAATAATACACATTACCAAATCAACTCAGATATTCAGGTAACATGTAGTTTCAGAAACAGTAAAAACATACTGCAATATTAGCATATACAATGTAATTCAACATTATAATAAATCACATGTTAGCAATCACATAAAATGAAAGAAAATTCATTCTACCCCGCTCACTAGCTCCTATCTCAGTCTAAAGGATCTATCGCTCTGATACCACCTGTTATGGGGATCCGGGCTCTAACTCAATTCTTTTTGGGATTAATTGGATCTTTGCTAGAAAATGTGGGTCAAAATTTTGCTTTTAACATTAAATCATGTGTATATAAATCAAGCACAAGATCTTTCTCTATTTTATTTCAACAAACATAAATACATGTCTTGTTTCAGTACATTCATACAACTAGTATTCAATACAAACTACAGATCATATGTAAAATCAATAATAATCTTCTACGCCCGAAATCACCACGCTATCTCGATCTCTCATCTCGTCAAGTTCTTCTGGACCCTGATCCTGTCCCCCCTAATGTTATGCACACATACAGACACAACAACAGCAGAAAACTCCGGTGAGAACAAATCCCAGTATAAAACATGGTATACATGCATATACACAATATAAATCATGAAACATACCATTATGAATAAAATCAATGTAATAGGTTTCATAATCTATGAAACCAAATCAATATAAGCATGCAACTAAAATCAATTCAGATCTTGGACTCGACTCGTATCTAACTCTAGGGATCCCGGTGTGAATAAGACGTCACATTCTGCCACCTACCCTCCCAATCAGGGTGACGGTACGTCTTATTCCCAGACTTCGGTCCTGTCTGTATCGAATGTCTACAATCGGAGTAAATCTGCTCCTATGCGCCGATAACACCGAATATCTAGAAATTTGGCAAATCTGCCAATGACTCTCCTATCTTAAATGCATGAATATAAATCTATAAACAAGGCATAAACATAACAAGATATAAACAACAATCTAGTATGTGATTTTGGGAAACACAAATCAAATCTAATTCGAGTTGTATCTTCCCGAATTCATATGAATTATACCTCTCTTGTCGTTCAATCTTTGTCAATGTCGAAGTCTCGATGTCAAAGTTGCCAATAAAAATCTGAAATGGCATAGTTAATGTGCATTCTATCAATCTCTGGTACACAACAATACGCATAGGATCAATATTTCATTTCAATTCATTTCGATGGCATAACGACGTAATTTCTCGATACCAATCAACTCAAATATCAATACTCAATAGCAATACTCATATATCTTATCAACATCAACCCATAAGACTGAATTCTGCACCATCTCAACTCAATATATGCTGGAAAATCATAACAATCCTATATGGTATCATTTTCTCGATCCGTTTACGTTTCTACGATGTCCATGATTTCAAGAACACATAATTACAAGCATATCAGAATTTCCCCAACATGTAAACTTCGAAACATGCTGAAAAGTAATAAAATGTATACCCTTTCGAAGTCCTTGATGAGAGAAGCAAGAATCTAGCCTCAGATTGAAAATCGGATGAATATATCTTGCGCAAATCAATTTCTAAAAAAAATGAAGCATGAAGGAAATCTTGAGGGTCTCTCTCGGTTCTTGCTTGGAAGATGCTGAAGAATGACAGCAATACAAAGTTTATATATCACATGCCATGTGTCAACATAATACTTCAAGGTGGATTTCTCGCACAGAGCACCGCTGGTGCGCTCCTTCCGGACCGCGGGTGCGCTAAGCTCATGGCATTCCATCCAGATTTCAAAAAGAGACGACCGCGGGTGCGGTCCCTTTTTACACCGCGGGTGCGGTGTTGGTTCGTGTGCAAAACTCTAACTTTCTGCATATTAACCGCGGGTGCGTTATGTTTTGCTGTGCAGGTGCGGTCTATACCTCATGCAACACTTCATAATTTCATTTGATCAACCTACAATCTTGGGCATTACAAGATGAGTTTGAAGAGATGAGAAGTGGGGACCAGTGAGCTGGCTTGGACTGAGCGGGAGGCTAAACCCGAAGACCGCCATAGTTTAAGTTTTATGAAATGTTCAAAATACTCTGATTATACGTTTTTGTTTATGATCTTTAAACAAGAATTTTCCTCTAGCAATTTTTGTTTGGGATGAACTATTGTTTTATGGACGAAAATTTAAATTTTATCTTATATTTAAGAAAATTTTTATTTTTCGCAAATTTTAAAGTTGTAAAAAGTACGATAGGTTACAGAAGTAGTGTGCAACATAGTCGGAGGGCCGACAAGAAAGTCCATCACGCCAGGGAAGTGAGAGAAGAAACATATCTGCGGAAACCAAGATACTTCCCCCAGCTTGGAAATTGAGTCATGCCGAACACATTGATTCAAACTACGATATACGGACCCAAGAAGCATTACCGCTAAGTTATACACTCGACCGGTGCTGAGGTAGCATGCCAAGGGCAGGTATTCAAAGGATGGCTTGCCAGACGAAGGGAAGAATATATAATGACAGACCAACACCCAGAGAAACAAGATGTGTTCAACCACGGAGGGAATACCGGTATGCGAAGACCATGCCTTAACCACTGCCTGATAGGAGGGATAGGAGTAACGAGTATGAGCTAAAGTCGGGGCAGCGAGGTCATCAATGAAATAGGGGGAGTCAGGCCCAACCACAGGCAACCCCAAGAACAAGGATACGTCGTACAAAGTCATGGACAGTGGACCGAATGGGAAGATGAAGACATTGCAAGAAGGAGACCAAAACCTGAGAAGACAATCGAATAAAACTGACTGCATGGTTATTTCATGTTAGAAGTCAGGACCAGTGGCCACAAGCCCTATTGGCGCCATTGTCGTTAAAAATGAGGTTCCAAGCGATCTATCCATTCAACCCAATCTTCAGGAACCCGTGGCAAAGATTTAAATTGAGAGGGCTCACTATGAGGCAATTGAGGTCTAGAGAGCAACAAATCTCTAGAGTGTAGTGAAGGCAGGGGAAAGAACAGCTGATGGACTGATGTAGAAAACTGATTCTCGGGGTAGAAAGGATGCCGCACAAGGCCAATAGTAGCAAAGGCCAGGGAAGAAAAGCCTTTACTCCTGCAGTTGAACAACATATAAGTAAGAAACAATGCAAACATGAAGAAAACAGACAACAATGGATGATACAATTCATATCCATCCTTGGCAACCACATTAGACTTGTGAGGAGCCCCAAACTCGGATGTAAGCGGACTAGAGCCGGATACACCTACAAGAAGCATGTTGGCGTTTCAAACCTTTGTTTTTTGTTAAGCAAAATAACTATAAACCCAAGACGTACCTGGCAGCGTAAATGTAAAGGGGTGAATCACAGGAGTGGCCAACACTGAGGTAGGAATAGAAGGAACGACTACGTTCGAGAATGGAGTCGACGTGGTGGAGGTGGTCAGAGACGAAGGAAGTGTGCCAAATGGCAACCTGTAAACCAACAAAGCATAAGAAAAGCAATTCCCCACACTTTCCTAGGACAAATACACCACATAACTAGATTCTTCAAAATCATTAGGGGTGACAATGAGGACACAGCCGACAATGAGGACACAGCCGGGGTCGATAAATTTACTGGGGTTAAAAACAACTGCTCAAATGCAAAGAACAATCATATTGTCAATTGCTACAAATATAAAAAATAATACATTTACCCCATCCAGAGGACAAATGCTAATGTATGGCCAAGTATCCCTCAAACCCATAACTCCCCCAAAAATACCGCGCTAATGAGTAAAGAAGGACAACTCAAATAGACCGTCCTAATAAGCACAATCATCTATCCTACAACTCTTAGAAAAGAGTCGAGTCATCGAGGCAAGACAAGACCCGCCATTCACGCTCATCCCTCGCACACCTCAAGGCCTCGCATAGCTCAAATTTAATTTTGTAATCAGGGACAAAGAAATGCAATTCCAACCAAGGTAACAAATAAATAATCAGATAAACAAGGAGCCAAGAAAACCGGAGTAAAATTTAAGAAGGGAGAAGGGAATACCCATGGCAGTAGAGGGTGAAGTCAGTCACGCCAATAGCTCCGCAGAGGCCGGTGCGATCCCTGGTGAAATTGTAATGCCCGAGATTTAATTGCTGTAATAAGACGTTGATTAATTGACAGAATTGAGGTTATAGGAACTCAAATGAAGAAGCAAGGCATCGTTACACTATAAGCCAAGAGTTTGGACCGAACATCTCGCGCCCGAGCGGTAGAAAAGAATCGCCCGAGCGCCAATTTTACTTCTTGGACAGAATGTTTGGCGCCCGAGCGGTAGAATATTACCGCCCGAGCGCCAGGAGATGATCGGATGAGTATCTCGACAGAAACTTCCGCGCCCGAGCGGTATATATTAACCGCCCGAGCACCGCTTGCAAAATATGGAAAATGATGACACATATCATTAACATGCAGCTGATATATATATATACGTATACAAACCTTCAAAATTCAGTAGAAAAGGAAGAAAGAAATCGAGAAGCCTCCAGAAATTCTTACGCCTTTAGATTTCGATCCGTCCGTCAGATTTTAAATCCGAGTATGGTACTGTGTTCCTATCGACGCAGGCTTCTACAGGACGTAAGTTTTGTTACGTTTAGATATGATTTGAAATTATGATATTGTCAGAATTGAATAGGAATCATATATGGTGTTTCTGATACAGTAGACATCGTATAATTGAAGTCAGATTAAATAACAGACTATTTCTGTAATTGTTATGATTTTCGGAATCGATTTGACTGAGATTCGATATCAGATTTGTATTATCATTGAAATTATGAGTTATACCGGTATTGATTATGAGTTCTGGTATTATTTCTGAGATGTTGGGATTTACGGGGTTATCGAGACTGTATTGTTATGTCGCCGAAACCTCAGTAGATTGATATTGATCAGATTTACTATTGACTAAGATTGTATTGTTGTACTGTATGTCGATTGACATTGATCAGATAGTATGTTGATTTGAGTATTGATCAGAACATGTTCTGAATTGAGTTACATATTGATATTGTGTCTATTCGGTATTGTTATTACCAGATTGAGAATGGACAGAGTTGAATTCAGAACTTCGTATTCGTCAGAGCGAGAAGATAAAGGTATAAATTAATGTTGAGTTGGGATTACACAACTCGAGTGAGGTTTGACTCGAGTTTCCCTAAATCACATACTTTATTTTATTGCATTGATATTTGCAATGATTTGAATTGATATGCTTGTGCTATTGATTATAGACAGCAGGTATTAGACGAGTGATCTTGTGACAGAAGTACTTGATAGTGGCGGGATCGCCACTGGCACATTGCACGATGTCAAAAGATAGGATATTGGTGAAAATGCCAAAGTCTGTGACGGTTAGGTCAAGACACCGGATGTTTGGTTATATCGAGTAAATAGAATCGGAATTTCTTCTATTACGGAATTCGATATAGGAACACCACATTTGGTTATATCGAGTAAATAGAATCGGAATTTCTTCTATTATGGAATTCGATATAGGAACACCACATTTGGTTATATCGAGTAAATAGAATCGGAATTTCTTCTATTACGGAATTTGATATAGGAACACCACATCTGGAAATCGGGATCCCTAGACTATGATCAAGTCTAGTCTAAGTCTGAAAGTCACCGATTGTGATTTAATGATTAATGTTGCTTTTTATTCATAGATTGATATGGATTTATGTTCCTGATTATGGTACATATTTAGAATATGCTTGGTTATTGATATGGAGACATGTTTCGAATTATGGTGCATGCTCTGAATATTTGATTTATGTTTCTGAATTTGATATAGGTTATGAATGTCGGTTATATGCTTTTATATGTTTTATATGTTCGCATGTATACATGATTTATATTGAGAATGTAATTCTCACCGGAGTTCTCCGGCTGTTGTCATGTTTGTATGTGTGCATGGCAACAGGTAGGATAGGATATGGGTCAAGAAGAGAACGAGGCTGGACTAGATAGCGTGGAGATCCGGGCTTCGAAGCAACTTAGGATTCAGTACTTATATATAGTTTAACCTAGTTGAATTCTTGTAGATAATACAAGATTTATATGTTTATGTTTAGTATGTAATCTGAATTGAATTACATTACGTTTCCGCTTTGTATTTTTTAAAAAAAAATTAGACCCTGTTTATTATATAATTGTTTGAATTAATCCTAAAAACGATTAAGGAATGAATTAGCGTCCGGGTCCCCACAACAAATGGTATCAGAGCATTAGGTTCCAGAACAGTAGGTTCTAGAACTGTAGGTTCTTGAGACTGAGATAGAAGCTAGTGAGCGGGGTAGATTGAGTTTTCTTTCCTGCTTTTGATTGCTAGCATGTGATTTATTATAATGTTGAATTACACTGTGTATGCTAGCATGCTAAGTATGATTTACTGCTTTTAATTACATGATTACCTGAATATCTGAATTGATTTGGTAATATGTCTGATTTGAAAATGAATCAGAACCAATTCCTGATCAGAGGTAAGCTGATCAGGAAGGGACTGAGATGGATTTATCTCCTGTGATTGCTAACCCTTGTGGTGATCAGATATACCTCCTCGAAGAATTCCGGAAAGGGGTAGTATTTCGAATGATCAGATAGATGTATCAGAAACTCCGATGGAAACACAGTTGAAACAGTTTCAGTCATTTCAGCCACCGATTCTGAGGGGTGTTGAGACGTCTGAAGATTGTGAGAATTGGTTAGATGACATAGAAATACTGTTTGATTTACTGGATTATCTAGATGAACAGAGAATCAAACTGGTTCCCAACCAGTTACGAGAGGCCGCCAGGAGTTGGTGAATTACAATCAAAGGAGTATTAGAACGGCGTGGTACTGTGATCACATGGGAAGTCTTTAAAGCTGAATTCTATCGAAGATTTTTCTCAGTTTTGTACCGGGAGGACAAAAAAGCAGAGTTTGAGAATTTGAAACAAGGCCAACTGAATATTGAAGAATATGTTGCTAAATTCTCTACTCTAATGCGTTTTGCTCCTCATTTAGCTGGGAACGATGAAGCTGTAGCTGATCAGTTCATCAAAGGATTGAATTCAGATATAATTGCATTGATAAATATGCAGCAACCCTACCATTTTGCTGATGCTTTGAGTAGGGCAAAGAGAGCTGAGGTGAGTCTGATTCGACAACGAGAAAGGTGGGATGTGATCCGACCCCAGACACAGCAATTCCCTCTCAGATTTGATAGTGGCAGTATGAGTGGGAAGCAAGATTGGATGAAAGCTCGAAAGAAACAGTTTAAGAAATTAGGAAGTGGACCGATTGGTTCTTCTAGCTCCAGTGGTTCTAGCCCGAGTTATACTGGAGTTTATTGCAGGACTTGCGGAGGGAGACATTCCATAGAGCAATGCCAGGGAGTGACTGGTAGTTGCAATATCTGTAGACAGCCGGGACATTTTGCTAGAGTCTGTCTGCAGAGAGGTTCCCGAAGATTTCAGGGAGCAGAATCATCTGGTGGTAGTGATCGAGGAACAGACCTAGGACACACGCAATGAAATAGTGGCAGGTACTGTTCTTTTATGATTATATTGCATATGTATTGATATATACTAATGCATTCCCTACGATTATCTTTGACTGAGTTACATTGATATATGTTATACTTGGGTCTGTATTACTGTAGTATTGATCTTTGTACCTTTTGGGGAGAGGAATTGATATCAACGAATTATGTGATATATTGTATACTACAGTAAAAAGGGAATGGGATTGAATTAGATTGTGTTGTACTTGTGTTGTCTGATTCTGACTACATTACTGATATTGATATGCTAACAAGTACAGAACTATTATAGATTCTTGCCAGGAGATGGTAAGATTCGGACCTGAAATGGCCGATGAACGAATGATATACGGTAAGGATTCTCGATTTTGAATTCCTTGATATTCGTATTATGTATGATTCAATTATTATCGAAAATAATGGAGTAATTCCTTATGTATTCAGTTGATTACTGGAGTTGAACCTATTAGGGAATGATTTGCCAGTAGCAGGAGAGTTACTATAGTCGTTCCAGATGAAATTCCGGATTTGTCCTATATATGGAAAGCGATTTCAGTCTTGATTCGATATCAGGTATGGGTTTCATTTTAGAATTCTGTACAAAATGATATTTATTGAATTGAAAGAATTGAAATGTCAGTTAGAAGGTTTACTGCCCGAGAATTAGAGTTACATCTGATTATGTGTTTCTCTGTAAAATACTTCAGTCCTGTGTATGGGTTGATAAATCCGGTATTCAGAAGTGTTCGGATGACTTTATGCTCGTTTTATCTATGATATTTTGACATATCCGCAGGGTATGATTGATTGAATCGAACAGTTGAAATTTGTATTGAATATTCTGGGAACTGAGATTGTTGTATACAGAATTGTTCATATATGAATCTTTATTGTAACAGAGGGTATTCACAGTCTATGATATCTGAAGATAGTATATTAAATGACTATAGCACAGTTATGACCGTGATCTGTAGATGAGAACGACATTGAAAATGGCAGAACTTCATAAATGTCAGAAATGTCAGAAATTGCGTTTTATGTGTTTACTAGATTAGTATAAATGATTGGTATTTTGAATCCGATCCGATATTGCTGTTATTCTGAATCCGTATTTGATGCCGATTGTTATGAACCGTTGAGATTATATACAGTTCAAGCCGACTCAGAGTGCGTCGATTAGAATAACAGGTAGATAATATTTTAGTTTATATAACTAGCTGATTTCTTTGTCCCAGATATTTCGAATTTGAAATGACAGGTATTGTCAGATGCACACAGTAATAGATTTAGTATTATTCTGGTAACAGGAAATGTGTGATAATTCGAACGGACAGTTTTGATGTAAACAAATGAAATCAGTTATGTCAGAATTTGTATTGAAATGTCTAAATCGCTGACAGATGAAGACAGAAAGATAGAAACCAGGAGATTGGTTATACAGATTATCGATTCTTGAATAGAAATGGGGGTACATTTCTATGAATTTCGTGACGAAACTATCGAAAATCTTGCTATGACAGTGATATGATGTGATTATTATTGAACGATTGTTCAAATCCGCGGATGTTATATTGTACAGGATGACGTATAGATATGATCAGACGACTTAGATGTATGTCAGAAAAAGGGTCAGATTGTATTGAATGCCAGAGTGATTATATCATACCGTGATTTTTGATTGATTTTGTACTTTTGGCAGAGTATACAATAAACTCGTTCACTTATCGTCTATAGATCGACCGATAGTTGGAGTAACTATCCTGATACTGGAGGATATCCAGGAACTGTAGTGCTGGATTTTAGCACTAGTTGATACGATGTGTTGTCATTTTGTGAATGATTGTACAATAATAGCTAGTAGATGAGTATCGAGATAGCTCTAGTCAAGGTATTGTACAGTGAGAACGGTAGATTTTCTTCGTGTGAGAATAATATCTCCGAGATACCTGAAATTGGATCGGATAGAATCAGAGATATGATAAAGAAATTGAAACTGATTTAGAAGAAAATAAAGACAGCTCAGAATAAATAGATTTAATATATCAACGTCGGATGATGACTGTTGATATTCGAAGCTGGAAGATTGAATACAACCTTGATGGGAATTATCAGAGTTGATAGGAGATGTTAATGTTGATTTGTTATGAGCTGTTGATGGGTATATACAGATGTTGTATAGCCAGTATTGTAAGATTAATTCTGTTAGAGTACTCGATATAACTAAACATCTGGTGTCTTGACCTAACCGTCACAGACTTTGGCATTTTCACCAATATCCTATCTTGTGACATCGTGCAATGTGCCCGTGGCGATCCCGCCACTATCAGACACTTCTGTCACAAGATCACTCGTCTAATACCTGCTGTCTATAATCAATAGCACAAGCATATCAAGTCAAATTATTGCAAATATCAATTCAATAAAATAAATTATGTGATTTAGGGAAACTCGAGTCAAACATCACTCGAGTTGTGCAATCCCAACTCAACATTAATTTATACCTTTATCTTCTCGCTCTGACGAAGACGAAGTCCTGAATTCAACTCTGTCCATTCTCAATCTTGTAATAACAATACCGAACAGACACAATATCAATATGTAACTCAATTCAGAACCTGTTCTGATCAATACTCAAATCAACTTACTATCTGATCAATGTCAATCGACATACAGTACAACAATACAATCTCAGTCAATCATAAATCCGATCAATATCAATCTTCTATTACGGAATTCGATATAGGAACACCACATTTGGTTATATCGAGTAAATAGAATCGGAATTTCTTCTATTACGGAATTCGATATAGGAACACCACATTTGGTTATATCGATTAAATAGAATCGGAATTTCTTTTATTACGGAATTCGATATAGGAATACCACATCTGGAAACCGGGATCCCTAGACTAGGATCGAGTCTAGTCTAAGTCTGAAAGTCACCGATTGTGATTTAATGATTAATGTTGCTTTTTATTCATAGATTGATATGGATTTATGTTCCTGATTATGGTACATGTTTAGAATATGATTGGTTATTGATATGGAGACATGTTTCGAATTATGATGCATGCTCTGAATATTTGGTTTATGTTTCTGAATTTGATGTAGGTTATGAATGTCGGTTATATGCTTTTATATGGTTTATATGATCGCATGTATACATGATTTATATTGAGAATGTAATTCTCACCGGAGTTATCCGGCTGTTGTCTTGTTTGTATGTGTGCATGGCAACAGGTGGGATAGGATCAGGGTCAAGAAGAGAACGAGGCTGGACTAGATAGCGTGGAGATCCGGGCTTCGAAGCAACTTAGGATTCAGCAGTGATATATAGTTGAACCTAGTTGAATTCTTGTAGATAATACAAGATTTATATGTTTATATTTAGTATGTAATCTGAATTGAATTACATTACGTTTCCGCTTTGTATTTTAAAAAAAAAAATTTAGACCCTGTTTATTATATAATTGTTTGAATTATTCCTAAAGACGATTAAGGAATGAATTAGCGTCCGGGTCTCCACAGAAATCAACGTAGGAACAGATTGCCCAGAAGGAATAGCGACGATCGGAATAGTGTCAAAAAATGCCACGATCGTCATCGAGTGGCGACCCGAATCGAGAAGGGCGGTCGTCCCTGTGGAAGAGGAGTTGCTAAAACTCAATGACGTGCCTGTAGAGGACCTAGATGCGACGGCGAAGGAATTTGGACCTACAGCGGAGCCAGCGAAGGTGTCGAGAGGCGAGTCAGAGGCGGCGGCTGGTATAGAAAGGGCGCCCACAACGCTCGATTCTGACGGGCGCATTGGAGAATGTTCTTGAGCCATTTTCAACTCCGCGGCAACCACAGCGTAGGGGGAATGATGGCAAGGGAAAGGCTAGCAGACTCCAAGAGATAACGACCTTCCGATGGCAGCAGGGAGCGAAGAGCGGGAACGCCGAAGGGGAAGAAGAACGAGGGCCAAGGGTCTTGGATTTGAATATGTGTGAGGGAATTGCAAGGGATAGTGAAAAATCCAACAAAAAATTGGGCTTGGCCCAAAATTACAAGATCACTCCACAGAAAATGTTCACGGGCCGTTCCAAATAAATGAATTGAACTAGGCTAGATACAAGCATTTTGGCCCAATTTGCCAATGCTTGTGGGGGGCAATTGTTTGGGCTAAAATAATTAAATTATAAAGCCCAATTTAATTATGAAGCGTAATTAAATTATGTAAGCCCATAGTGGATTAATTCTTATCGATTCAAACCGATCACAAGGCGCTGCAATGGAGGAGATCGTGGGAGAGAGAGAGAGAGATCGTGCAATGAGGCGGAAGAACGTGGATCATGGGGGAGTGGAGGAGAACCGCATAGTTGCTAGGAAGAAAGGGAGACAATCGGCGAACACACAGAAGGAGGACAGACACAACTCAACTCAGCAAAAACTTGCAAAATACTCTCCAGAATTCTATTTCAAGTGTCTTAGTTTTGAAATATTTTTTCATTCCATTTTCTAGCATTATAAAATTTTTTCGTCTAGATTTCATCACCTTTCTTTAATATATTGTTGTGTTTTGTAATTTCCTACTGACTTGTTGATAAATATCATGTTGGGAGTTTTTTCATCAAATTTCAATAGTTTTCTTCGTTTTGACATTATATTTGTTTTAGGATAGTAGAACTAACGGTCGAATTTAAAATTCACGTTGCTTGAATAGTTATAAGTTAGATTTAATTGTTTTTACACAAATCGGTTCAACTTCGCACCTGACATGCCCACAAATATCAATATTGTGCAAACACAACTATTAGATCTTGAAGACCACAGATAAGGTTTTCCAGTTCACGCAACTCTAGATTTAATATAGCAGACATCAAATTAAATGTAAAAGTTATCTCAATCAATTCTGTTGAAATTTCATCATCTTCAACGTCAATTGTGCCAATATCATTCTCCTCTGCCAAGACATACAATAAAAGATTTTCCAAATTGGCCAACTTGTCAGAAGAGTAGGCCAAAGTCATATCCACTTCAGATGACACTTTCAAGACATTTTGTAGCTCGACAACATCCTCCGAGTTGTATGGCGGACCTTCATACAAAAACTTTTGCACGTCAGGTTTGCAATATCGGAAGCACTAGCAGCAAAGTCACTTGCCGCAATTGTCACGCTGTTCATACTGGACACCGCAAACCAAAAACAAGAATCAACAAAAGAGAATCAACCCCTAAAAACACAGAAATTCAAGCTTCAACTAAAGTTCCCCGAGTTTCAAGTATTAGCTAAAAGGCAAGGATGAATTAACAAATCACAGAACTCAAAGATACATACTTATTTTGTGAAATTTGAGTAACATTTTATGGTCTCCTGAGAAAGCACAAGGTTCAACATATGAAATTAGGCAATAGGGGTTAAGAGACATTAAAACTATAATTACTTTCTCGAAATGGTATTCTAGAAAACTGTTAGGGTCTCGTTTTTCTCGTATCCAAACCGCAGCGGAAGTTTAAAATTTTATAAATTTGGCAATCAAAATATTCACACACTCGTATGGTTTAAATTGAATAAACATTCATAAGGTGTTAGAAGTTGTACCTTTAGTGAATTAATTCACTTGCCTCCAACTATTTTGGTATTTGCGGATATAGCTCTTGTTGAATTTCCTTACGAACTTTCTTCAATTTCCGAATCAGGTCTACGACCGGATTAATTGTTCCTCTTTTAACTTGCACTAGAAAATTAGAAAATACTTTGCGTGGAGATGAAACACGAAGAAGAAATTGTGAGACCCCGAAAATAAAATAGTATTGATGGTATTTTTGTAAATAATTTGAAAAATATTCATTTATTTTGATGACATTTTCGTAAATAAGTTGAAAAATAATTATTTAATTTTAAGGACAAAATGATAATTAGTGACATATCTTGGTCATATGAAGTACAAATGATTTGAGATTTGGATATAACGTAGAAAACTCAAAGATATAGAAGATTTATGTTTTGAGTTTTGGAAAATTTGATCATTTGACTGGTCCAAAGAGATATACCGATTTTAAAATATTAAATAATATATATTATATTATATTAATTAATATATTAATTAATAAAATAAGATAATATAATATAATATAATATTAAAAAAAGGATAAATATTCAAAAGTTAGGTAAATGAAATTCATTCACAATTCATTCACAGAGTTTAACCAGAAAGGTGAGAGGAGAGAGATATTAGTTTTTGAATTTTATTTTCGTTCCTGCGACTTATCGGTTTATTCAATCGACGAACCGACTTCAGTTCTAGGATCGTTGACACGAGGCCTTCGATTTGAGGTATAAATTTTATATTTTTGGTGATGTTTGAAATTCGTCGATTTTTGGAATAAATCCGATAAATTATTAAATCATACAGAAACTGAATATTGTTGAATAGTGTATGATTTTAACGAACTACATAAGAATATAGTAATTTTATTTTGAATTATTCCCTATTTATTATAATTAGGGAATTTTAATCGTTGGATTGAGATTGAAGAATTGTTTGTCAGTTATTATTAATTCTGATTATATATATAGTAGATTAACCGAAAAGAAACTAAGTTTTGAAGTCGGAATTGAATTATATTATGATTTCGATTTGACATGAAATTTTGAAGTTTCTAAAGATATTTGAAACTTATATTGTTGATTTTGAATGATGTTATTGATTGAAATGAATATGTTATTGAGATAGATAGATTATTATACTGATATCTTCAAGATACATCGACTGGAACGAAGACTTGAGGTATGTTACGACCGAGTAACATACAACATGTATCTGTATCATATGATATATGTTTGATTGATTTCATTGAGAATATATGTCTATATGCCTTATTTGTTGAGTTGATGTGGCATACATGACATACACGTTGAGCTATGATCCTTGGATATCTATTATGATTGGATTTGATTATGAGGTTTGTGAACACGATGTTATGTTCGGCATTATGTGGCCCTTAAAGCATAGTCATTAGTGGCCCCGCTGATTGATTGAGATTTGGGATTTGATAGCGCTTTGTCGACGTTGTCATACGAGTATCCCGGATTGAGGCCGGTGTGCCAGCTCGAGCATTTATTTGATAGCGATTCGTTTGATTTCGATATATGCTCAGTGGATGGGCATTTGACCTGATATCTCCATGACATACATGCATTGCATATCATATATCATTGTGTAGATATCTGTTGTATATATGATGGTTTTTACATACGGAGCTTTGCTCACCCCAAAAGGAGGCTGTTGTTGTCTTTGTGTGTGGAAAATGGCATGTAGTCCAGGATATCAGAAGACCGGAGATGATACTTCTGAAGGGAGTCACATTTGAGCTGAGGTTTTATGTTTTGTTGCCCATTATATTTATATATGTATCGATATACCGGGGTATGTCCTGAGGATATGGGTTGTTGTATGTGGTTGGTTTTGATTATGTGTGGGCATATTTTGTGATATGAGATGAATTACTATTTTTAGTATTCAAATAAGATATTTTGGGCTCATTGTAAAGAAGATTTTAAACTTGTTTTCCGCTGTAATTAATTAACCCTAATAAAATTGCATTGTAATAATGATTAGGAGTTAAGGGAACCACACAAAGTGGTATCAGAGCATAGCTGAGAATGCTCGATTGAGTCTTGTGTACACGTGAATAGGCACAAATGATTTGTGCGCTTGTGTTTGATTTTTTTTTATTACTTGCTCCTACTTGACTTAGTTTGAGTAAGTTGTTGATGAGATTAATGACATGAGAAGATGATTATGTGTAATTGATATTTATTTGTGATGTTCATCCTTTGATTTGTAGATGGATCCTATGAATGAAACTGCGAGTAGCAGTACTGAGACGATAGTAGGACAATTTGAAAGATTGTCCATGGATTTAGTGATGGCTCGATTCCAGGATTTGAAACCACCGAGGTTCTTTGGCACTGAGAGTGCAGAAAAGCTAAAGCCTGGTTAAAGGATATCGAGCATCTGTTTAATGTTGTTGAATATTCTAAGGCTCGGCGAATGAAGCTTGCCCTTTATCAATTGAAAGACCGAGCAAAATCTTTGTGGGAAGCCGCTGAGATTGGATTGAAAGAAGCCGGGATTGAAGTCACCTGGGATGTCTTCAAGGCCCAGTTTTTTGAGCAGTGTTCTCCTCCTTCGTATTATACTGCACAAGAGAATGAATTCAATAGTCTGCAATAGGGAACGATGACTGTTGCAGAGTATTCTTCGAAATTCTCTACGTTTTTGAAATATGCACCTCACGTAGCTGCGAATGCAAAAGCAAAATATAACAGGTTTTAAATGGTTTACATCATGCTATATATACTTTTTTCATTTCTGGTTTACCTACGAGCTACGCTGAGGTAGTTGAAGAAGCTAAAGCCGCCGAAGTTGGACTAAGGCGAGGAGGTCCACAGTATACTCCTCCACCTCCGGTGTCAGCTCAGCAGCCTACCTTGCGTCCGAGAGGTAGGAAGTTTAAGAAGACTGGTTCCACTGTTTCATCATCTTCTTCGAGTGATCCCAGCTAGGGAGTTTTGTGATTGCTCCTTACTGTAGCCATTGTGGGGGTAAACATACTATCGAGTAGTGTCGAGATATGTTTAGTACTTTTTATCAGTGTGGACAGGAAGGCTATTTTTCTCGAGTATGTCCGAACAGGTGGACGACTTCTTCCCAACCCCAGCCAGTATTTTGAGGTGGCCCCAGTATGATGAGACCTGCTGTTCCTGTTCCCTCTTTCCAGCAGTCGAGTGTTCCACGATATCGAGGACCTAGTGGTCAGAGTGCCCAAGGCCCTCCTCAAGTTCGAGTGTATGCCATGACCGAAGATCAGGCGAAAGAAGCTCCTGGTGGTGTGATTCCAGGTATTTTGTAACGCCCCAGATTCGACGACTGTCCTCACTGTATCAAGACGAGTCTTTCCAGCGTGCTTATGTCCTCACTCACACGCACCCTGGGAAACTTCCAAGGAGGTCACCCATCCCAAAATTGCCCCAAGTCAAGCACGCTTAACTTTGGAGTTCTTATGTGATGAGCTACCGAAAAGAAGATGCACCTTCGTGATATGAGTAGTACAAATCAAATCTTTTAAGCCCTCTTCAACTGTACAGTCCATTACATTGAACAGTCTCGGAATCCCTCTCATTCCCGTGTGGGTCGGTTCATTCATGTTCCCTTCACCTAGAAGCCTGCCAGGAGCCGCTCATTGTCCGTGCAACTACTGATGGCACCGGCGATCACCCCCCGCCCTCTTCGGCCCCGGGCCTCACATGCCCACCAGCTTCCGCTTGGTTCGTCCACGAACCACACCGTACTAAGAGAGGTCGGCTCTGATACCACTTAAAACACTTTCCTGAGCCAGCCATACATGCTCCAGGATGGCGACGTGAGCACCTGGGACAGACTGGGTGCTCCTGAGTCCTCGGGGCTGGGCGTCCCCGCTGCTGCTGCTGCTGCTGCTGGCCTCGGTTCCTGGGCGGTCCATGAAAAGGCCTCTTATTCTGCTGCTGATGCTGATGAGGAGGAGGGCGGTGCGGTGCCTGGACTGGGCGCTTGCCCTAGCGATCCCTCTCGATATCCCGCAGATCCTGCTCTGCGGCTAAGGCCTTGGAGACGGCAACCTCATAAGTAGCAGGGTCAGATACCCTAACATCCCGGCGCAAGATCGGCCGTAAGCCCACCAGGAAGTGCATCAGCTTGGCTCTGGCATCATTTGCTATCAGGGGCACAAAGTGACAGCCCCTCTCGAACTTACGGATAAACTCCGTAACCGACATATCCCCCTGTCTCAGACTCATGAACTCGGTGGTCAGCCTGGTGCGAACCTCCTCAGCAAAATACTTGGAGTAGAAAACCTCCGTAAAGCGGGTCCAAGAAAGTGTAGCCAATGTCAGGGCTACCGAAGCTCCTTCCCACCATAAGCGGGCGTCTCCAATGAACAGGTAGGTGGCACATCGGACTCGGTCTGCGTCCCCCAGCTCCATAAAATCGAAGATAACCTCGAGGGATTTGATCCATCCCTCGGCAACCATGGGGTCAGATGCCCCAGAGAATTCCTTCGGGCGCATCTTCATGAATCGCTCATACACAGCCTCGGGCCCTGTCGGCCTGGCTGCGGCTGCGGCTACGGCTGCGGCATTGCCCCCCGCAAACTGTGCGAAGAACTGTGCCATCCCAGCTAACATCTGGGCACTCATGTCCGGTGGGGGCGGTGGAGGAGGTGGTAGGTCTCCCTCTGGTCTACGCTCCTCCCTGTCTTCTCGGCGAGGCTCCACCTCTCGGTTGCGCTCTAAAATGCGTCTAGGGGGCATACTGTTCCAACATAACCCATACGTAACTAACATGCATAATTCCATACTTTATTTTAAATGAACTCTGAAATACTGAAAATCTGGAAGCATGCTGACAAACTAATTCATGCTTTAACTAAAATGCTGAACAAAATGCTGAACTGAAAAACTTACAGACCAAAGGCGTGGCTTCGTGAGCTTCTAGCGGTCAGTAGTAGTGAAACCCTATACAGAACCTGGCTCTGATACCACTTGTAACGCCCCAGATTCGACGACTGTCCTCACTGTATCAAGACGAGTCTTTCCAGCGTGCTTATGTCCTCACTCACACGCACCCTGGGAAACTTCCCAGGAGGTCACCCATCCCAAAATTGCCCCAAGTCAAGCACGCTTAACTTTGGAGTTCTTATGTGATGAGCTACCGAAAAGAAGATGCACCTTCGTGATATGAGTAGTACAAATCAAATCTTTTAAGCCCTCTTCAACTGTACAGTCCATTACATTGAACAGTCTCGGAATCCCTCTCATTCCCGTGTGGGTCGGTTCATTCATGTTCCCTTCACCTAGAAGCCTGCCAGGAGCCGCTCATTGTCCGTGCAACTACTGATGGCACCGGCGATCACCCCCCGCCCTCTTCGGCCCCGGGCCTCACATGCCCACCAGCTTCCGCTTGGTTCGTCCACGAACCACACCGTACTAAGAGAGGTCGGCTCTGATACCAACTGTGAAGGGCCTAAAACTCCTTTCTTGAAAATTTGCGGAAAATTAAAAATTTTAATTTTAAAAGAACTTAAATGGCCTCATTCATAAAATCACTGGGGAATCAAGTTCAATGTTTAAAATAATAGCAGCGGAAGAAAATAAAGTTTGCCAAAAATCACAATTTAAAAATATCCAACGACTGATAAAAATTGTTTGCGGAATAATATAACAACTGCTGCACTGAGGTCCTCGGGTGCCACTACTGCCGACCCAAGCTGGCTCACTGGTCCCCGCCCTCGGCCAGCCACAATTCGCCTCATTCCAGCAACCACCCGAAAGTTCTTACCGAGGGCCCTCATGCGTGCGTGTGTGGTGTTGTGCTTCGCTTGCTGTCACGACTCGTTCCAGTGGCCATTGATTGACCATGGCACGATCTAGACATCTAGGGGCATGGTATGAACCATGGCTAAGGGCCATAGGCCAACCAAGATCCACACCATTCCACCATTTTCGAAATGCACATGCTGTACCAAGAGAAAGCCGAAAGGGGGAAGGGTTGTTCTTGATGTTTTATGTAAAAACCGATGAGCCATGGACCAAGCCACCAAAAGGACCACTTAGTCACGTCTTAGACATGCTAGGGGAGTGATCTAACCATGACTATAAACCTTTGGGGTAGCCAAGATCAGATTCAATCCCTTGACAGAAAAATCTGAAATTTCGAAGCACAAAATGGCAGTGGAGGAATGCTGCTGTCATTTTCGGTTCCATCATGCATGGGGCTGATTTGAATGGACCAACATGGTCATAATGCACCCTATTACGTGTCTAGATGTCGCCTTGGGAGCCTGTAGTCGAACCATCCACCTGAAACCACTAAACAAGAGGAAACGTGAAGCTTGCCAAGGAAAGTCAAAAAAATCTGCACCATGGTTTCGAAAATATTTGGACATGCATCTCGATATTTTTTTCCTTGATAAAACATGATCACATACTGAAAAATAATTGCTAGCATGTCTAGATTCTTTCAAACCTCAATCAAGTCATATTAGCAATTATTTTTCAGTATGTGATCATGTTTTATCAAGGAAAAAAATATCGAGATGCATGTCCAAATATTTTCGAAACCATGGTGCAGATTTTTTTGACTTTCCTTGGCAAGCTTCACGTTTCCTCTTGTTTAGTGGTTTCAGGTGGATGGTTCGACTCCAGGCTCCCAAGGCGACATCTAGACACGTAATAGGGTGCATTATGACCATGTTGGTCCATTCAAATCAGCCCCATGCATGATGGAACCGAAAATGACAGCAGCATTCCTCCACTGCCATTTTGTGCTTCGAAATTTCATATTTTTCTGTCAAGGGATTGAATCTGATCTTGGCTACCCCAAAGGTCTATAGTCATGGTTAGATCACTCCCCTAGCATGTCTAAGACGTGACTAAGTGGTCCTTTTGGTGGCTTGGTCCATGGCTCATCGGTTTTTACATAAAACATCAAGAACAACCCTTCCCCCTTTCGGCTTTCTCTTGGTACAGCATGTGCATTTCGAAAATGGTGGAATGGTGTGGATCTTGGTTGGCCTATGGCCCTTAGCCATGGTTCATACCATGCCCCTAGATGTCTAGATCGTGCCATGGTCAATCAATGGCCACTGGAACGAGTCGTGACAGCAAGCGAAGCACAACACCACACACGCACGCATGAGGGCCCTCGGTAAGAACTTTCGGGTGGTTGCTGGAATGAGGCGAATTGTGGCTGGCCGAGGGCGGGGACCAGTGAGCCAGCTTGGGTCGGCAGTAGTGGCACCCGAGGACCTCAGTGCAGCAGTTGTTATATTATTCCGCAAACAATTTTTATCAGTCGTTGGATATTTTTAAATTGTGATTTTTGGCAAACTTTATTTTCTTCCGCTGCTATTATTTTAAACATTGAACTTGATTCCCCAGTGATTTTATGAATGAGGCCATTTAAGTTCTTTTAAAAAGAAAATTTTTAATTTTCCGCAAATTTTCAAGAAAGGAGTTTTAGGCCCTTCACATATTTGCATGCTTTGCGATTATCCTGCGCGTGTTTTATTTGATACAGGAGCATCTCACTCATTCATATCTCATGCATTTGTTGCATATCATGATATTATGTGTACCCCGTTGTATGATACCGTATCCATAGCCACGCCAGCAGGAAAGATTATTCTGTCTGAGAAAGTTGTGCATAACTGTGTATTGATATACGAGGATAATGTCATATTCCTGAATTTGATTGTCCACCCAATGCATGACTTTGATTGTATTGTTGGCATGGATTTCTTGACAACAAATCGAGCTACTGTTGATTGTTTTCATGGAGTCGTTCGATTTCGACCTATTGATGGACCCAAGTAGAATTTTTATGGCAAGGTCTCCCAAGCTAAAATTCCATTGGTATCTTCTTTGGAAATGTCTCAACTTTTGACTAGCGGAGATGAGGGTTATCTTATCTACGCTATTGATGTTTCTAAGAAGGAGCCTTCTTTATCTGAGATTCATGTTGCGAAAGATTTCTTGGATGTATTTCCCAATGAGATTCCTGATTTTCCTCTTCATCGAGAAGTTAAGTTTAGTATTCATCTTGTACCGGGGACTGCGCTTATTTCTAAAGCTCGTTATCATATGACACCATTGGAATTGAAATAAATGAAAGAACAATTACAGGATCTTCTTGATAAGGGATTTATTCGACCGAGTGTATCACCTTGGAGAGCTCTTGTTTTATTTGTTCGAAAGATAGATGGTACTATGCGAATGTGTATCGATTATAGGCAACTGAATCGGGCTAATGTGAAAAACAAGTATCCACTTCCTCGTATTGATGATTTATTTGATCAGCTTCAGGGTACTTCTTTTACTCTAAGATTGATCTTCGATCTGGTTATCATTAATTACGAGTTCGAGACGAAGATGTGCCTAAAACTGCTTTTCGTACCAGGTATGGCCACTATGAGTTCTTGGTTATGCCTTTCGGTCTTATTAATACTCCTGCTGTTTTTATGGATCTAATCAATCGTGTCTTCCAAGATTTTCTTGACCGATTCGTTATTGTATTTATCGATGATATTTTTGTATATTCGAAATCGAAAAAGGAGCATGCCGAACATTTGAGACTGGTACTTCAAACTCTTCGTGCTAGTCATTTATATGCTAAATTGTCCAAATGTGAATTCTGGACAAATGTGAATTCTCGGTTGTATTTCCCAATGATATCCGTAGCTTCATGGGTTTAGCGGGTTATTATCGTCGTTTTATTGAAGGATTTTCGAAAATAGCTAAACCTATTACTAAACTGAAGAATCAGAGATTCATTTGGTCAGATGAATGTGAAGCTAGTTTTCTTGAATTAAAGACGAGATTGACCACAGCACTTGTGCTTACTATTCCCTCAGGTACCGGAGGATTTGTAGTGTGTAAAGATGCGTCTAGTAAAGGTTTGGGTTGTGTTCTGATGCAACATGGCAAGGTGGTTGCTTATGCGTCTCGTCAATTGAAATCTCATGAAATACGTTATCCTCTTCATGATCTTAAATTGACAGCCATTGTGTTTGCACGGAAGATTTGGCGCCATTATTTATATATTAGAAAAGTTTGTTATTTATTCAGACCATAAGAGTCTGAAATATCTTTTTTCTCAATTTGATTTGAATATGAAGCAACGCAGGTGGATGGATCTCCTGAAGGATTTTGATTGTGAGATTCAGTATCACCCTGGATCGGTGAATGTTACTGCGGATGCCCTTAGCCGTAAAGTTCATGATTTTGTGTTAGCTTCTGTTAATGTCGCCAAAGTACACGAGGATATACGTACTTTTGGTTGGATTTTTCACTCGAATTGGAATTCTGTCACTGTCTCAGCATTGCAAATTGAGCCTAATTTGATATCGAAAATTCGAAAGGCCCAACGAAGTGATGCTCAGATCCAAAAGTCGAAAGAACTTGTATCTGCAGGACATCAGTCTGGATTTCAGATTTTTTTTATGGTTCTTTATGACTTAATGGTAGTATGGTAGTTCCTGATAATTCTAATTTGAAATCTGCCCTACTTCGAGAAGCACATTGTAGCAAATATAGAATTCACCATGGAGGTCGAAAGATGTATTTGATGTTGAGACCTCAATTCTGATGGAGACGTATGAAGAAGAACAATGCTGAATTTATTTCGAAATCTCTTGTCTGCCAGCAGGTGAAGGCAAAGAGAATGAAACCGGGACGATTACTCCATAGTCTTGAAATCCCAAAGTGGAATTGGGAACATATTGCTATGGATTTTGTGACTCATTTACCTCTTTCGCCCAAGGGCTGTGAAGCTATTTGGCTCATTATTGATCGACTTTCGAAATCTGCACATTTCATTCCATATGAGCGGACTTATCCTTATAAGAGAATGACCCGTTTATACATCGAGAATATTTTGAGACTGCACGGGGTGCCAGTCTCAATTGTATCTGATCGTGTAACGTACCGTACTTTTAAACTACTTGAAATTTGCGGAAAAATAAAAATTTTCTTAAATATAAAGTAAACTTTCAAATTGATCATAAATAAACTGTCCAACCAAAAGTATTTGCAAAAGCGTGGACACAATTAAAGCTAATAAAGGAAATGCTTGTTTAAACATTGAAATCAAAACGTGAAATCAGAGTATTTTAGACATTTCATAAAACTTAAAATATGGCGGTCCTCGGGTTTAGCCTCCCGCTCAGTCCAAGCCTGCTCACTGGTCCTCACCTCTCGTCTCTTCAAACTCATCCTCACCTGCATCGATCATGTCTAGTGATTCTAAAAACTCAACATGTATAAACTGGAAGTAACAAGTAATACGTAATAAAATCACATGCAACTTTAAAGTAGAACGTACATACTGGAACTTGAACTCGCATAAATAAGATTGAGCATACGTACATACATACATAGACGTGCCATCAACATAAAACTTTTCTTAAACATGCTTACATCGTACATACTTAAACATACATAAACTTCATCATTTTGCGTAGAGGCATGTTTCAAAGTAAGTGACCCATACATAAATACGCCTGATAAAATAAACCACAGTACTGGGCTAACAGGGAAGATCCACTGCGACAAACATGAGATCCCCGTTCATAATTTAACGGGTGGATTGGTCCCTGGTCATACTTTACCGCTTTCCAATCCTGATCTAAGCCCTTTAATAATTTAACGGGGTGGATTGGTCCCTGGTCATACTTTACCGCTTTCCAATCCCATACATAATTTTGTCACAAGACATTTAGCATAACTCAAAAACTTATAAGTAATTTCTTTTGCATGTCAAACATACTTACTTGGCATTTAGGGATTCGTTGGATCTCGCTTGGGGCCACTGCTGCACATACTAACAAGAACTTAAAATACTTGACTTGCATAACTTAGACATAGGTACTCGAGCTCACCACCGAAGTGAATAAGTATCTTACGACATTCTAGTACACTCTGGACTTGACCTAGTTAAATCATCGTACTAAACCATGACATAAAACCCCAAAAAAATTAATAAAATATTTCCCAAAAACTGGAGTACACGGACCTCGTGCACCCCTCCGGGTCCAGGTCCGTGTAGGTACTGTAAAAGCATACTCGAAAAGAAGTGAGGACACGGACCCCGTGCCTAGGTCCGTGTAAGGGTGCGTGTAGGCTCTGCAAATTGACACTTACGGGTCCGTGTAGGCTCTGTGAACGTAAACCAACGAAATTCAATACACATGATGCTTAATCTCCCTAACTCGATTGTACGGACTATGAACCGACACCTCGAGACCCATCCTAGGATGCTATGACATTGAACCAAACTCGTACAAACACCCCCAAAGCAACGACGTCCACCCTATGACACATTATAACTCATGAACACGGACTTTGACACCAAATCAATTCCTACGACTCTAAATAAATTCTAGTGCCCCTCGACATTAACCGACACACCAAAAACAATTCCCACTTCATCCTCAACCTGTCTAAATGCAACAGCGATCACCTGTCGATCCCCAACGAAGCCTGCAACTCACAAACTTCAAGAATGCATCAATAACATAATTTTCAGAAAACGCAGTTTGAGCAGTCCCATGAAAAACACCATAACTCACTCAATTTTTATCCAAATATTTCGAATTTTATATCAAATCGAAGGTATCAAAAAGTTCTACGTTTCAAATGTTGAAATTTTTCCAGAAAAGCGACTAAAAATTGCAGTATTTAAAAGATCAGCAAAAAGGTGTTTTGAGATCCCAAAAATGGTTTCAAAAATGATCCAAACATAATTGCTCAAACTTCTACACATCATACATATATTTTCTCGCATAAAAACATCGCAACATATAATATGACTATATCGACGCAGGAAAAACAGAATATACATGCCTTTGAATCTTTAACGTTACTGAAACGACGATACCGAAGCGGGAAGGAAGCTAGGCTTGATCCGGGCCAATTGTGGCTCGATTTCCTTACAACAAAATCAACGAAAACTTGCTGGAAAAGATAGAGGAAGGGGTGGCTATTGTTCTATACCAAGAACTCTAGGTTTTGCTCTCAAATTCTGAAAATAAAATTTGTAGATGTGTGTTGTGTGTTTTGGTGTGTGTAAAAATGTGTAAGTGTGTGTGAGTGTGTGTAATGTGTGTGTGTGTTTTAATTAGGAGAAATTATTGCTAAATTAACTAATTAAAAATGCTAATAAAAAGGTTAACTCACACTAATTTTAAACAAACTCCTCAATTAAAATAAATACACAATAATTTTATAAAATTATCCTTTTTAACAAAATAAAATGCACAAAGCCAACTTTAAAAGTTTAGAAATTCTAAACTCACTAAATACATAATTTAGACTTTAAAATGCTGAAACTTATTAAATTAATTAATATGTCTCAACCTTAACTTAAAAATAAAAGGCCACATTAAAAAAATGCCAAAATCATCACCGGTCTCTTTTCCTCGATCCCGCATCGAATAATCGCCTGAAACATGAAACTCGTGAAATATTTTAACGTTCATCACATAAGCATAAGTAATTTAAAATAAGGCAATTTCATAAACCATGCATCGCTAAAAATTATTTTAAAATTAAATAATGATTTAACAATTCAATAAGTGTAAAGGTTTTACGTGTACTGATTTGGTCTCTACAGTTCCTTCCCTACTTATATAAATTCCGTCCTCAAAATTAAATCTTACCAAACAATTCTGGGTAGCGGTTCCTCATATCTGCTTCGGTCTCCCAAGTGGCCTCCTCCACTGATAGATTCAGCCACTGGGCTTTGACCAACTTGGTTACTTTTTTCCTAAGTCTCCGTTCTTGTCTGTCTATAATTTGAATAGGTCATTCCTTATACGACAGATTTGGATCAGGCTGCAACGGCCCATAACTGAAAAATGCGAAGGATTAGCTAGGTACTTTCTCAACATCGAGACGTGGAACACATTGTGTACCCCGTCCAGATTCGGCGGGAGGGCAACACAATAAGCTAGCGTCCCAACTCTGTCAAGAATTTCAAATGGTCCAATAAACCTCGGACTAAGCTTGCCTCTCTTCCCAAACCTCATAAAACCCTTCATGGGTGCTTTCTTCAAGAAAACGTGATCACCTACGGCAAACTCTAGATCTCTCCTCCTCTTGTCAGCATAACTCTTTTGACGACTCTGTGCGGTCTTCAACTTCTCTCAGATCTTGACCACCACATCTGCAGTCTGCTGAACTATTTCTGGACCAAGTTCTGCTCTCTCACCGACTTCATCCCAATGAATCGGCGATCTGCACTTCCTCCCATACAATGCCTCGTAGGGAGCCATACCAATAGATGCTTGAAAACTGTTTGTGAGAACCCGGATTTTTCGAAATAAAGCACCTCAAAAAGCTCGGAAAGTAGCTCAAAAAGAAGCCGAGGCAATGCAAAACCTTGAGAATTGAGGGTACGTCGCTCGGAAGAGGAAACCCTCAGCTCACAAGCTAAAACCACCAGCTTAAGGAAGCTCCAAGATTCTTGGAAAAGAAACTCTCAGCTCAAAAGCTAAAACCATCAGCTCAAGGAAGTTCATTCAATCTTGGGGAGAAAACCCCTAGCTTATGAGCTCGATCTTTTAGCTCAAAGAAGCTCAACTATGCTTGTCCTAAAAAGGCCAAAAAGAGAGATAAAGGAGGAGCTAAAGGTTTGGACAAACTTAGTATTCAAGAAATGACCATTGACATAACCAATGAAGGAGCTAAGGGAGGAGCTAAGAGGCTAGGACACATTTATGATGCAGGAAATGACCTTCGGTGCTTGGATTACCTTTGTCCACCATTATGAGCACATTCAAGTCCATTATTGGGCTTCAAGTTTCGGCCAAAGGGGTAGGGAAGGGCCATAATTCTCCTATAAATACTACACCAAGGTTGGGAGAAAAGTACACCAAAAAGTACTCTCAAAATTCGGCCAAAGGAGAGCAAGGAAAGGGAAGGAAGTTCTAGCAGTGCAGGCGATCAAAAATTCACGTCGAAGTGCTGCTGAAATAATAATAATTTGTTCAAATTATAAGTCGAAGTGCTTCCCGAAATCCGAGAGGAAACTTCGTGTCAACATCTACAAATTTCGGTTCTAACTTCAAAATACTGTAAGTGGGCTTTTGTTTTACGTATCTTCTTTCTATTTTTAAACCTTGATATAGATAACATGACATGCATGTTGGTATGTATTTTTCGAAAATATTGGTTTGCTCCGTTTAAAAATTCGATCGATTATGTTTTCTTGCAATGCTTCGAATTCTTTTGATTCCGCTGTACATGTCTAAAAGTCTGAACTCTGAGAAATCTGATAAGTTTTGTCTGTTACCTCTGAACTCTTTGTTACACTGTTACGAGTCAATTTGAAATGGGACGAGAATTGTGATTCTGTCTGGCCTCCAATAGTGGGTATAAAATCATTTCTGTTTGGCCTCCGATGATGGGTATAAAACCATTTCTGTCTGGCCCCCACCGGTGGGTATAAAACCGAGTTCTGGCCTCACCCCTTAGAGGAGTAACATATTGGGGACAATTTGACCATGGAAATTAGATGAGTAACAGTGTTCTGTTGGTTATAATCCGATCTGTTTCTGAACCGTTCTGAAAAATCTGATTCGTTCTGAATTATCTGTCTCATATTTGTTCATTTCGATATGATAAGTTAAAGGTAATAAGATTTGAAAGATTGTTAAAGAAATGTTTTAAAGAATAAAGTTCTAAATGTATTTTTGGAGTCGATCGACCCCCACTTGCTGAGTGTTTTTGGGAAAACACTCACCCCCTTACAATTTTAGATAAAAATGAAGAACAAATAAATGAGGAGGAGCAGAAAGCTTTCTGGGGTTGGTGATCGATGATCAAGAGCAAGAATCAAGTTATCCCTTTTGTTTAAGTTTTCCGCATTTCGCAACTTTGATGTATTTTATTTCATTGTCATTGTAAGACAATACTTTATTTATGAAAAATACTGGTTTGATTTGATACGAGGCTTTATTGTTTGCAATATAATTTTTAAACAATGCCAGATGTCACCGAAGCTTCGGACTCGGGGCGTGACATTTAAGTGGTATCAGAGCCGCCAGGTTCATAATCCCGCTGGGATTTTGACAGACAAAATTTGAAGAAGTCAAATTTTGGCAAAAGCCTAGTACAATCTGAAACAAACTCTCATTCTTTCCAAAATTCTTTGAGAAATTCGAAATCTATTTCCTTCAATCATTCTGCAAATTCTTAGTATCGAAAATCCTACGACAACATTGTTTGTGCCTTTCTATTCGATTCTGAAATTTTACCTCAACGAATGCTTTCGTGCTCTTGCTCAATCCGTCCTTTGCAAGCGTCAACATACCATTGAAACCCAAACACGAGAGATTGCAACCCTAAAGGATCAACTCGCTATAGAAAAACAAGAGAAGAAGAACTCGTAAAGATCAAGAACCTACTTCAAACTGATATACAACGTCTCACCTATCGCCTTGATAGATCAAAGAGTCAGCTCGCCCTAACACTACGTAATCCATCTCACGTGATACGACCCCTAATCAAAAGTTGATAGTAAAGATTGAAACTGAGAAGGATCTTGCTAACCGCTCTCTTTATCAACATGAAGACCTTTCTAGCAAGCAAGAACGTTACATCTCCAAGCTTCATGGTGATATGGATAGAATGCAAGAACAACATAACTATATACTCCTTGTCATGGAAAACATGGAAGAAGAAGAAGAAGAAGAAGCACCTATGGAAGTAGTGGAAAAAAGAACAGTGATGATGAAGAGATGATAAGGTAGGCTAGACTGGTATTATGGTTATATTATACGATAAGAAAGAAGTGTATTATTTCTTTGAGAATGTACAGAGATAAGTTGAATTATATTTTTGGGAACATACCTATCAGAGATAATTTGACTTATATTTTTGGGAATACAAATACTCTGATATAAGTTGGCTTACATTTGGGAATTTACTTATCGAGGATAAGCTTCGGACTTAAGATGAAATGTTTGATTCGGGGATAATAAATTATTTATGAAAATATGAGATAAGAATTATATAAGTTTTGATATTCAGATATACAAGTTTATTTTTATGTCAATAATTAATGGTATGGACATTTAAATTTGGGATATTAAGCGATAAATTTAAATATGTAAGATTTTGGAATATTTAATAGAGGTAAGAAAAAATAACTTAAGTTAAGAAATTAAGGTCATTACCTTAGGTAAATAAAGAGAGTTATGAGATATTGGTGAACCTCGAGAAAAGTGTAGCATGCATAATAGGTTCTGACTCTTCTTATAGTAAAAAGAAAAATAGGGGAAAGATTTGTGGAGAAAGACATCCAACGAAACTTTTTTGTATTAAAGCATGTTAGGCTCATAGTTTTGATTATAGACAGATTTAGTAAAAGAAGAATTGTTTGAGGAATTAGTTTCTTCCGTACAAGGTTGAAAGAAATTTTAACTAGTTTATTGGGAATTAAGTCAATAGGCTGATAAGGAGTTATGTTCTAAGATTCTATATTGATTTTAAGTTTTGAGATATTAATCGTGATAATTTTAAGATAGAATAAAATAAGTATGGATACGCATATATTCAGTGCCGATTTTATTTAGTGTACTATGGTAAATTTCAACGTCATTCTGAGAATTGGTTGGTTGGACAAGAATCATGCATTGGTAAATGGTTCGGGGTAAGAATGCCAAACTCCAATCCAAGAATAAATCATATTTTATGGTAAGGATAAGGAACCGAAATCCTTCCTTTCTGCCTCTCAGATCTAGAAAGTCATGGAGTACGGGAAGAAGTCTAACTAGCAATAATGAGAGAAGCAAAAGAAGGAATTAAGCTCAAGATATAAAATATTCCTGTGGTAGCAAGCTTCGGAAAGGTTACTTTGAATTATCTCAGACTGTGAAGTAGAATTCGAAAGTAACTTGATAGTTCGTGCTACACTAAAATCTATGGAACCCTAGCAAATGGCTTCAGTTGAACTCAAGAAGCTAAAAGATCAATTCCAAGATTTGTTAGTCAAAAACAAATCAGACTAAGTGCCTCTCCTTGGGGAGCTTCAGTCTTATTGACAAAAAAAAATGGTGAAAGCACAAGATAGTGTGTCGATCTACAAAGAACTCAATAGGATCAAGAACAAATGTCATCTTTCAACAATAGATGACCTTTTCTATCAGTTAAAAGGAGCTAAGATCTTTTCGAAGCTCTATCTAAGGTCAGACTACCCCAATTGAAGGCCAAGGCAGAGAATATTCCTAAAACAGCCAAAAAAAAAATAAAAGGGTATGGACACTATGAGTTCACGATAATACCTTTTGGCCTCACCAATGCTCCAGCAACATTCATATAACTCATGAACAGAGTGTTCAAGAAAATTTCTCGACAAGTTTGTGGTAGCATTTATTGATGACATTCTTGCATATTCAACAAGTTAGTAAGACCGCAAGGAAGATCTTCGACTTTCTCTACCAATGCTCAGAGGAAAATAAATAAATACTAAATTTAAGAAATGTGAATTATGATTAAAAAAATGTCACATTCTTCGGTCATATAATCTCTTAAATGGGCATATCAGTGGATCACCAATAAGGTGGAGGCAATCAAAGAATGGCTTTGATTGAATACTGGAATAGAAATTTGAAGTTTTTGGGATTAGTTGGATATTAAGAAAATGTGTTGAAGGATTTTCTTCCGCTCACCAAGCTCACTCAGAATAACTCTAAATTCAATTAGAGTAAAGAATGTGAGAAGAGTTTTTAGATCTTGAAAAAGAAACTTGTTTCTACGCTAGTACTATTACTTCCCGAAGAAGGCAAGAATTTCACAATTTACAATGATGCATCAAAAGAGGATTGTGATGTGTTCTCATTCAAGAGGGCAAGTAATTGCCTATGCATCGATGAAATTAAAACCATGTGAGCAAAATTATCCAACACATGATAGTGAATTAGTCACAATTATATTTGAGCCAAAGATCCAGAGAATCAATTTCTTTGGTGTCAAATGTGTGAAATTTATCGATCATCAAAGCCTCAAATACTGTTGACACAAAAGGAATTAAACATGAGGCAAAGACGGTGGATCGAACTATTGAAGATGTTTCAGGGCGTGTGCCATGGACCTCGGAGGAATTAAATAAACACCCCCCTTGATTGAATTTGCCGATAACAATAATTATCATGGAAGTATTGAAATCAGAGAGAAAGCTATCGTGGTACTTGAATTGTTGATAAAGTAGCTATTATCAAGGAAAAACGCAAGGCAGCTCATGATCGACAAAAGAACTGGGATGATTTAAAGTGAAAACCGTTGGAGTTTGAAAATGGTGTGAAAGCTTATGTTAAAATTTCCCCTATGAAAGGAGTGGTTCGATTCAGCAAATCTAGAAAGCTAACTCCAAGGTATGTCGACCCTTCAAAATACTGGGAAAAGTGGGAAACCTAGCTTATCGGCTGGCTTTACCACCAGGCATGTCAAGGATTGACAACGTCTTCCACGTCTCACAGCTAAGGAAGTATGTCTCAGATCCAAGTCAGAATTTTAAAGTTTCATCGCTACTAAACAAAGGAAAGAAGTCCCTATTCGAATAGTGGACACCAAAGACCAAGTGCTGAGACGCTAAAAAATTCCATATGTCAAGATACAATGGTCAAATCATATGGAATGAGAAGCAACTTGGGAATTTGAAGAAAGTATGCGCACTCGGTACCCTCACCTCTTTAAAGATCTATCTAACTAAAGTTTCGAGGACGAAACTTCCAATAAGGAGGGTGGGATGTGAGAACCCGGATTTTTCGAAGCAAAGCACCTCAAAAAGCTCGGAAAGTAGCTCAAAAAGAAGCCGAGGCAATGCAAAACCTTGAGAATTGAGGGTACGTTGCTCGGAAGAGGAAACCCTCAGCTCACAAGCTAAAACCCTAAACTTAAGGAAGCTCCAAGATTCTAGGAAAAGAAACTCTCAGCTCAAAAGCTAAAACCCTCAGCACAAGGAAGTTCATTCATTCTTGGGGAGAAAACCCCTAGCTTATGAGCTCGATCTTTCAGCTCAAAGAAGCTCAACCATGCTTGTCCTAAAAAGGCCAAAAAGAGAGATAAAGGATGAGCTAAAGGTTTGGACAAACTTAGTATGCAAGAAATGACCATTGAGATAACCAATAAAGGAGCTAAGGGAGGAGCTAAGAGGCTAGGACACATTTATGATGCAGGAAATGACCTTTGGTGCTTGAATTACCTTTGACCACCATTATGAGCACATTCAAGTCCATTCTTGGGCTTCAAGTTTCGGCCAAAGGGGTAGGGAAGAGCCATAATTCTTCTATAAATACTACCTCAAGGTTGGGAGAAAAGTACACCAAAAAGTACTCTCAAAATTCGGCCAAAGGAGAGCAAGGAAAGGGAAGGAAGTTCTTGCAGTGCAGGCAATCAAAAATTCGCGTCGAAGTGCTGCTGAAATAATAAGAATAATGTTCTGTTCAAATTATAAGTCGAAGTGCTGCCCGAAATCCGAGAGGAAACTTCGTGTCGACATCTACAAATTTCGGTTCACCTTCATAATACTGTAAGTGGGCTTTTGTTTTACGTATCTTTTTTCTATTTTTAAACCTTGATATAGATAACATGACATGCATGTTGGTATGTCTTTTTCGAAAATATTGGTTTGCTCCGTTTAAAAATTCGATCGATTATGTTTTCTTGCTATGCTTCGAATTCTTTTGATTCCGATATACATGTCTAAAAGTTTGAACTCTGAGAAATCTGATAAGTTCTGTCTGTTACCTCTGAACTCTTTGTTACACTGTTACGAGTCAATTTGAAATGGGACGAGAATTGTGATTCTGTCTGGCCCCCAATAGTGGGTATAAAACCATTTCTGTTTGGCCCCTAATGGTGGGTATAAAACCATTTCTGTCTGGCCCCCACCGGTGGGTATAAAACCGAGTTTTGGCCTCACCCCTTAGAGGAGTAACATATTGGGGACAATTTGACCATGGAAAGGAGATGAGTAACAGTGTTCTGTTTGTTATAATCTGATTTGTTTCTGAACCGTTCTGAAAAATCTGATTCGTTCTGAATTATCTGTCTCATATTTGTTCATTTCGATATGATAAGTTAAAGGTAATAAGATTTGAAAGATTGTTAAAGAACTATTTTAAAGAATAAAGTTTTATATGTATTTTTGGATTCGATCGACCCCCACTTGCTGAGTGTTTTCCCAAAAACACTCACCCCCTTACAATTTCAGATAAAAATGAAGAACAAATAAATGAGGAGGAGCAGGAAGCTTTCTGGGGTTGCTGATCGATGATAAAGAGCAAGAATCAAGTTATCCCACTTCATCCTCAACCTGTCTAAATGCAGCAGCGATCATCCTTCGATCCCCAACGAAGCCTGCAACTCACAAACTTCAAGAATGCATCAATAACATAATTTTCAGAAAACGCAGTTTGAGCAGTCCCCCGAAAAACACCATAGCTCACTCAATTTTTATCCAAATATTTCGAATTTTATGTCAAATCGAAGGTATCGAAAAGCTCTACGTTTCATTAGCTGAAAGCTTTTCCAGAAAAGCGACTGAAAAATCGCAGTATTTAAAAGATCATTAAAAACGTGTTTTGAGATCCAAAAATGGTTTCAAAATTGATTCAAACATAATTGCTCAAACTCTACACATCACACGTATTTTATCGCATAAAAACATCGTAACATATAATATAACAATATCGATGCAGGAAAAACAGAATATACATGCCTTTGAATCATTAAATTTACCAAAACGATAATACCGAAGCGGGAAGGAACCGAGGCTTGATCCGGGCCGATTGTGGCTCGATTATTTTACAACAAAATCAACGAAAACTTGCTGGAAAAGATAGAGGAAGGGGCGGTTGTTGTTCTAGACCAAGAACTCTAGGTTTTGCTCCCAAATTCTGAAAATAAAATGTGTATGTGTGTGCTGTGTGTTTTGGTATGTGTAAAAATATGTAAGTGTGTGTGAGTGTGTGTAACGTGTGTGTGTGTTTTAATTAGGAGAAATTATTACTAAATTAACTAATTAAAAATGCTAATAAAAAGGTTAGCTCACACTAATTTTAAACAAACTCCTCAATTAAAATAAATACACACTAATTTTATAAAATTCTCCTTTTTTAACAAATTAAAATGCACAAAGCCAACTTTAAAAGTTTCAAAATTCTAAATTCACTAAATACATAATTTAGGCTTTAAATTGCTGAATTTTATTAAATTAATTAATATGCCCCAACCTTAACTTAAAAATAAAATACCACATTAAAAAAAAATGCCAAAATCGTCATCGGTCTCTTTTTCTCGATCATGCATCGAATAATCGCCTGAAACATGAAACTCGTATATATTTTAACGTGCATCACATAAGCAAAAGTAATTTAAAATAAGGCAATTTCATAAATCATGAATCGCTAAAGATCATTTTGAAATTAAATAATGATTTAACAATTAAATAAGTGCAAGGGTTTTACGCGTACTGATTTTGGGCTCTACAGATCGTGATCTCCGGTTTGCTTCTAAATTCTGGAGTACTTTCGAAGAAGCTGTGGGTACACGTTTGGCTATGAGTACCATTTATCATCATCAAAATGATGGCCAGACTGAGAGTACAATTCAAACGTTAGAAGATATGTTACGTGCTATTGTGATGGATTTTAGAATGGTATGACAAGATGCCTTACCATTGGTTGAATTTTCTTATAATAATAGCTTCCAAATGAGCATTAGTATGACACCTTTTGAAGCCTTATATGGGAGACGATGTAGGTCACCGTTATTCTGGGATGAAATTGGTGAAAGACAAATGACTAGACCTGAAATGATACATGAAATGAATGATAAGGTTCAGTAGATTAGATAGCGGATGAAAGTTGCTCAGGATCGTCAAACGAGTTACGCAAATAAACGAAGACGTCCCTTGGATTCCAGAAAGGTGATAAAGTGTTTTTGAAAATATCTCCCTTTAGAGGCACTGTTCGATTTGGCATGCAAGGGAAGTTATCACCTCGATATGTTGGTCCATACGAGATTCTTGATTGAGTTGGGGATCTTGCTTATCGATTGGCATTACCACCAGCATTATATTCCATTCACGATGTGTTTCATATTTCTACGCTGAGGAAATATGAACCAGATCCCTCACATGTACTTGCACCTGATGAGGTTGAACTTGATCCTTCTCTTTCCTATGTTGAACAACCTGTTTGCATTATGGATCGAAAGGAGAAAGTATTGCGTAATAAATCGATTTCGCTAGTTCGAGTGCAATGGACACGAAATGGTATGGAGGAGTCAACGTGGGAATTGAAAAGCAAGATGCGAGAATCATATCCGCACTTGTTTGATTATATTCCACCTGTTACATTGTATTCAATTTATAGTGATCTATTTACTGATTTTAGTTTTGATATGTACTAGAACTGGTGATATATTATATGTTTGTCAATGTTATATATATAGAGATGTTTGAGATTTCGAGGGCAAAATTTTTTAAGTTAGGAAGAAATGTGAGACCCCGAAAATAAAATAGTATTGATGGCATTTTTGTAAATAAGTTGAAAAATATTCAATTTATTTTTATGGCATTTTCGTAAATAAGTTGAAAAATAATGAATTAATTTTAAGGACAAAATAGTAATTAGTGACTTATCTTGGTCATATGAAGTCCAAATGATTTGAGATTTGGATATAACGTAGAAAACTCAAAGATATAGAAGTTTCATGTTTTGAGTTTTGGAAATTTTGATCATTTGACTGGTCCAAAGGAATATACTGATGTTAAAATGTTTAATAGTATATATTATATTATATTATTAATATTAATAATAATATAATATAATATAAAAAAAAAGATAATATCCAAAAGTTTCGTGAATGAAATTCATTCACGGAGTTTTACCAGAAAGGTGAGCGGAGAGATATAAGAGTTTAAATGTATTCTTGACTCATTTATCACCCTTGTAACCTTCACATTCATTATCTAGCATCCCTCCACCCTTAAACTTCGAAAAATTCAGAAAGAAACAGCAGCAAAAATTGAGAACTTTCAGCAGAAAAAGAAAAAAGAAACTCCGACTCCGCCGCGCCGTGTTCGTCGTATTGTTTGTTTTCTTCTTCAACCAATTTCCAGGCATGTACATACCGTTTCTTTTCTCTTCAATCAAGTCCTATAGATATTTTTAAACCATTATATGTTCATGATTTAAGGAACAAAACCGAAAATGACAGCAACCATGCAAAAATTCTGTACAGGCCTTCTCGGCCATTTGCTTTGCAACTCACGTTTGGGATTGTTTTGTTGGTGACAGGAAGTTGGTCGGTTCCAGATACTCAAGGCTGAATCTAGGCATGAATTATAGTGTGTTTGGACATTGTTGGTTCATGGATTTAAGCCCATCCACTCAGGGTAAAGTCTTGACAGCAAACGTTCCCACAAATGCAAGTTTGAGTCACGATTTCTGTGTTTGGTTGTCTAAGGTGAAAGTTCGAACCTTGTTTGGCCCAGGGCCTGTAACCGTGGTTAAAACCTTCCCTTAGCATGTCTAGGACGTGACCAGGATATCCTTTCAAGGCTTGGTCCACGGATCCATCAAGATTTTACAACAACAAAACATGTGCTCTTCGATTTTTCCATTTTCTGTGTAAGTGAATCTTCGGCTTTTGGGGTTTGGGTGGATCTTGGTTGGCTTTTAGCCCTTTGCCATGGTTCACACAATACCTCATCATGTCTATATCGAACCATGGTCGATCATATAACCACCGGAATGACACAAGACAGCAAAGCAATTCAACACATCACACTACACAAAAATTTGGTACTCTCGGTTGGAGCTTTGGGATGTCCTAGGTATTTGCTTGGATTGTGGTTGGCCTAGTGCCCTTAGCCATGGTTTAAGCCACGCCTTAGGATGTTGGTAAGAGACTCTGGTCGGTGGTTCAAGCCTAATGGCCATTAGTTTCATAAACTACACAATATACGCATAGCTGCTGCCATTGCTTTTTGACAGTAGTCTTGCTTCGGTTCAGGGGCCTTGTTCGAGTTCTTGGTTGGCTTTTAGCCTATGGCCTTAAACTAGACAATACCCCAATGAGTTATTAAGGTCATGTTTTTGGCCGTTTGTGATTTGGTTAAGTTTAGAGATCGTACGAGAATTTAAGGTGCAATGTGCCAAAGTAACTCTCGAGAGAGCGTTTCATGATTTTGGCATCCATTCACTATTTTTCGTGTGTTAAAATTCTTAGGGTCATTATTTCATTACGTTAGGTGTATTTTAATCATGTCTAAACAATGATTCAATGTTGGTTTGGGTTGGTACGAAGCCATGGTTGGAAATTAGGTTGTTGGTCTCGTTTGTCTCGTTTTTGATTCGGATACGAAGTTTTTTTCAAGTTGAGATTATTTGCATGTGTCTCATGTTAGGATTAGGTCGCAGCAAAACTAGGAACGATCCAACTCACTCGGTAAAAACATGGTTATAATTATATTACGTGCATAAAATATAAAATGTTTATTTTGAGATATCTGCGATATGTCTTGTGGCCACCTCACGCTTATGGGATCTCTTAATCCGGTGACTTACGACCGGTTTACGATTATGTATGGGTACGGACATCCAGTACAAGTGCTGTGGTGATCTCTACCACCCAGTATACTGTGGTTTAGTCTGATCAGACGTTCATGTTATGTTACGGGCCACTTGCGTTGAAACATTATCTCTACCAGAAAAATCTCTATATGGTATTTCATGACAGGGCTCTATCGAGCAAATATTTTACGTACGATTTTCAGATATGCACGTATTTATATTTACCCATGACACGATTTTTACGTTACGCTTTACAACACGATATTTTACGTTGCATACGATTTTATGATATATTCACTTGTTATTCACGATATATGCATATTGAGTCTTTAGACTCACTATACTTGATTGTTGTAGGTACTGATGAAGCTGAGACTTAGGGCGGAGACCAGTGAGCTAGCTTGGGTCAGCAGTAGTAGGAACCCAAGGACCTCATGTTTCAGTTTACTCACCTTGTTATGCTCAAATTCATATTTTAATACGTTGGATTATTTTTAAGTTGTTGTTTTGAAATACAATATTTACTTCCGCTATTATTTTAAAGTTAAAACCATCTACGGATTTATTTTATGAATAAGAAAAGTTATTTATTTATTTTAAAAGAAAAATTTTAAAAAAAAATTCCGTGAAATATAAATACGAATTACGGGCCCTTTACAGGGAGCTAACACGAGACGAAGACCAGCCGCGTGTAGATCGATTACCAATACAAAGAACGACGAATCTGGGGACAGAGATGATACTTCGGATTTGTTATCTGTTCTTTCATGTTTATATTTTCTCGCATTTTGATGTCTAAAACTTTGAACATGCATTGTTTTTATTTCGATTTCGTCATGAACTAACTTTATATTCTAGAATATGATGTAGCTTTGTGGATACGACAATTTGACTAAGTTTTTATATGATTGAATTCCTTCTCGTTTAATTGTGTTTCTTTGTGTTTGTTCTACTGCAATTCATTGGCCATAAATTGTGTGTTGTCTGATTATTTCTATAACTCAGGAGAGAGACTAGGATTATAGATCATTAGAAGCACATCGTTGATTTTTTATAGCGTTCGGAAGACGTATAACTTTAGCGAAGCTTAGGTAAGGACATTGTTTGCATCTATCCGTGAAACTTAGATTTTAATTAGGAATATTAGAATAGAAGTTTGATTGATACAGTTTATTCGTCACTTGGGAAAGGGGAAATAAAATAAGTAAGTGTTATTGGCTATTAAATAATTGGAATTCGTGAATATAAGTTCAACTGAAGTTAATTATCGTGGGCACTTAGTGAAATCATTTCTCTAGATATTTTCTCTTCTTAATAATCGTCTAAATTCAGTGACTAGTTACTAATTTCGCGATTCATAGATTCCAAGTATACCAACCTTTTTAATTGATTTTTCTAGATAAAGTCGAGACTATTTTAATTACAAGCACTGATATACGTTTTTATACACACTCCTTGTGGGATCGACACTTTGATTCAAAAATATATTTTACTATAACTTGACTTCGTGCGATTGCGAGCAATCAAGAAAACACGCAACATGTTCGCTTGGTGTCCATCCGAGCTCCAAGGGGTTAGGAGGGAAGTGATGGAGCATAAGTTGAATGTCTTGAATGAATGCCGACCTGTGATTCAAAAGAAGAGGCACTTCGGCCCCGAAAAGGACGCTATTATCAAATATCAAGTACAAGATTTATTAAGAGCAGGACGCATTCTAGAAATCTATTTCCCGACATGGTAATCTAATGTGGTCTTGGTTCCTAACTCATCCGGAAAATGGCAGATGTGTGTGGACTTCCGCGACTTAAACAAAGCCTGCCCCAAAGACTGTTATCCTCTCACAAGGATAGATCAATTGATCGATTCCACGGCAGGACACGATCTCCTTTGTTTTCTTGATGCATATCAAGGATATCACCAAATTCCCTTGGCGGTTTTATCACATCTGATGGAACATTTTGTTACGTAATAATGCCTTTTGGATTAAAGAATGCTGGAGCTACCTATCAAATTCTTATGGATTAGGTCTTCAAAAAGCAGATTGAGAAGAACATTGAGGTCTATGTGGATGATATATTGATCAAGTCCAAGGAAGTCGATAAGTTTTTGACGGATCTGGATGAAACTTTTCAGACTCTGCTGGAATACAGGTTGAAGCTGAACCCTAGCAAGTATGTGTTTGGAGTTTAGACGGGGAAGTTTTTGGGGTACATGTTGACTCACAGAGCCATTGAGGCTAATCCAGAAAAAGTGTAAGACCTATCTTCTATGGGTTCTCCTCAAAATATCCAATAAGTACAGTGACTGATAGGGAGGATCGTCGCTCTAGCCCAACTCATATCCCTTTTGAATGGAATGATCAGAGTGAGAAAGCGCTGCAGGAGCTGAAAACTTATCTTAGGGATCTACCTATCTTGAACAAACTCATCCCTGGAGAGGAACTCTTTGTGTACTTAGCAGTCACTCCCCAGGCTACAAGTTCGGTTTAGGTCAAAAGAGAGGATGTAGTTCACCAGCTTGTCTATTTTGTGAGTCACACTTTAAAAGGAGCAGAGCTCAATTATAATACTCATGAAACGTTTTCCGTGGCCCTCGTCATCATGGCCAGAAGATTGAGGCCTTAATTCTTATAACTTCCTATGATTGTCCTCACCAACAGAGTCCTCGGGAAAATTATCTCGCAACCATATACCTCAGGAAGAATGATTAAGTGGGTGGCCGAGCTCAGTGAATATGATATCAAGTTCGAGCCCAGAACGGCTGTTAAAGGCCATGCTTTAGCTGAATTTCTCGCGGAAATTGTTCAAGTATATGAGGAAGAGCAATGAAAGATCTTCGTAGATGGTTATTCTTGTCGAACAAGAAGTGGGGTCGGAATCGTGATAATATCTCCTTGGGGGGAAGAAACCAAGGTGGTGGTAAGACTGAACTTTCGGGCCTCCTATAACGAAGACGAGCACGAAGAACTTTTGGTCGGGCTAAGGGCTGCCCATAGCATGGGTGTTACCCTGGCCGTCCTCTATTCTAATTTTCAATTAGTAATACAACAAAGTAAGGGTAAGTTCGAAATGAAAAATTAGAAAATGGTCAGATACGCCCAAGCTATTGAAAAAGCTAAGGAGGACTTCTCAGAGTTAATCAAGAAACCAATCTCTTGAATAGAAAACGATAAGGCGGATAGGTTGGCCAAGATGGCCAACGTAACGTACAGTACTTTTAACTACTTTAAAATTCACGGAAAAATTAAAAATTTGCTTAAATAAGAAGTGAACATTCAAAATTCGATAAAAAAAAATTGTTCATCTCAACAACCGTTGTAACAAAAGATCTCGAAGTAAAGTTTTCCAAAAGTATTTGCTTAAAATCTCATAACCAGTAACATAAATCAGAGTACTTTCAAACATTTCATAAAACTTAAAACTTGGCGGTCCTCGAGTTTAGCCTCCTGCCCAGTTCAAGCCAGCTCACTGGTCCACATCTCTCGTCTCCTCAAATGCATCCTCACCTGCATCTATCAAGTCTAGTGAGTCTAAAGACTCAACACGTATACACTAGGAGTAACGAGTAATACGTAATAAAATCACATGCGACTTTAAAATAGAGCGTACGTACTTGAAACTTGGACTTTCATACTTAAAGCTTGAACGTAACGTACTTGAAACTTGTACATACATACATAAACATAGACGTGCCATCAACATAAAACTTTTCTTAAACATGCTTGCACACTTGTAAATACTTGAACATTCATAAACTTCATCATTTTGCGAAGATATATGTTTCAAAGCAAGTGACTCATATATAAATACGCTTGATCAGACTAAACCACAGTACTGGGCTGACAGCGAAAATCCACTGCCTCATACATGAGATCCCCGTTCATGCTTTAACGGGTGGATTGGTTCCCGGTCATGCTTTACCGCTTTCCAATCCTGATCTAACTCCGTTCATGCTTTAACGGGGTGGAGAGGTCCTCGGCCACGTTCACCGACTTCCAAACCCATTCATAAATTTGTCACATGACATTTAGCATACCTCAAAAATAGAACATTTTCTCATTTGCACGTCGAACATACTTACTTGGTGTTGAGGGATTCGTTGGATCTCGCTTGGGGTCACTGCTGCACATACTAACATGATTACAAGCACTTATCTTTCATAGCTTAGACGTAGGTACTCGTACTCACCACCAAACTAAATAAATAACTTATGACTTTCTAGATCACTCGGGACTTGACCTCATTAAATCATCGTACTAACCCATGACATCGAACCCCAAAACAAATCTCAAAGGGAAATCTAAACTATTCCCAAACAGGAGGTACACGGACCCCGTGCCCAGGTCCGGCTCCGGGTCCGTTTAGGTACTGTAAAATACGTGTGAAGAAAAGGGAAGGCACGGACTCCGTGCCTAGGTCCGTGTAGGGGTCCGTGTAGATACTGTAAAAACACACCGAAAAGAATGAAGGGCACAGACCCCGTGCTAGGGTCCGTGTGGGGGTCCGTGTAGGCTCACAAATTTGACACTTCAAAGGAAACAAAGGCACGGACCCCGTGTCAGGAACCGGGTGGACGTCCGTGTACATACTGGAAAAACACACCAAGTGAAAAACGAATGCACGTACCCCGTGCAAGGGTCCGTGCAGGGGTCCGCGTAGCCTCGAATGGACGAACCTGCGGGGAAAACTTTACATGGTGTTTATGACCCCAAACCAAACCAAATAGACTATCAATCGATACCTCGAGACCCATCCTATGACACTACGGTATTGACTCCAACCCATACGAGCCATTAAAATTGCCACCAAACTCGACAAACAACAACAAACAACGCCACCCAAAATTTCGACCGTTTTCTTCCTGTGGCTTCTAATGATTTCAAGCACCTATCGACACTAACCGGCATACCAAATACAAACCCAACATCATACTAAACATACCTAAATGCTGCAACGATCACCTGTCAATCCTCAACGAAGCCTGCAACAACAAAACTTCAAGAACACATCAATAACATAATTTTTCAGAAAAAACAATTTGATCTGTCCCACGAAAATGATCATATCTCACTCAAGGTTTATCCAAATATTTTGAATTATATATCAAATCGAAGGTATCAAAAAGGTCTACATTTCTTACGTTGAAAGTTTTCCAAAAATCTCGACCGAAAAATCGCAGTATTTAAAAGATCAGAAAAAACGAGATTTGAGATCCCAAAAACGGTTTCAAAAGTGATCCAAACATGATTGCTCAAACTTCTACACATTACACATGTATTTTCTCGCATAAAAACATCGCAACACATAATATGACTTGATCAACGTAGGAAAAATAGAATATACATGCCTTTAAATCTTTAACATTACCGAACGACGACTCCGAAGCGGGGAAGGAAGCGAGGGTTGATTCGGGACGAACGTGGAGCGATCTCCTTGAATTAAACCACAAAAACTTGCAGGGAAATTTTCAGAGTCTGGGGCGGCTGCTCTCTTTCTTTTGAACCTTAGGTTTTGCTCTCAAAATAATAAAAATCTGAATGGAAATATGTGTGTGTGTGTGAAACGGTTTTTTGTGTGTAAGTGTGGGTGCGTGCGTGTGTTTAATAGAAATTAGGGGAATAAAATTGCTTAATTAGTAATCAACATATAATTTAAAAATACTAACTCTCCCCTAATTATAATAAAATCTCTAAATTTAAAATAACTTGCATAAGTGTCAAAAATTTTAAAAGTTTAAAGATCATAAAATACTACATAAATAAATTGGGTTTTAAAAAGGATAAAACCAAATAAAATATTTAAAATGCCTCATCCTTAACTTAAAATAAAACACTACGTTTAAAATATTCAAACTCGTCGCCGATCTCTTCTCCTCGATCACGTATCGGATGATCGCCTGAAACATGAAACTCGAAAAACATTTAACTTGCATCACATAAACATAATTAATTTAAAATAATGCATTTAAATAAATCATGCATGGCAAAAACTCAATTTAAATTCAAATAAATGCATGGGTTTTACGTGTACTGAACTTGGGCTCTACAGTTCCTCCCCCACTTATATAAATTTCTTCCTCGAAATTAAATTTTACCAAACAACTCCGGGTAGCGAATCCTCATATCTGTCTCGGTCTCCCAAGTGGCCTCTTCCACTGATTGGTTCAACCACTGAACCTTGACCAACTTGGTCACCCTGTTTCGAAGTCTACGCTCCTGTCTGTCTAGGATTTGGACAGGTCTTTCCTCATACGACAGATCTGGAGCAAGCTGCAACGGCTCATAACTCAAAACATGCGAAGGATTAGCTAGGTACTTCCTTAGCATTGAGACGTGGAACACATTGTGTACCCTGGCTAGATTCGGCAGAAGAGCAACATGATAAGCTAGTGTCCCAACTCTGTCAAGAATCTCGAACGGTCCAATAAACCTCGGACTCAGCTTGCCTCTTTTCTCAAATCTCATAACACCCTTCATAGGTGCTATCTTTACAAAAACGTGGTCTCCTATGGCAAACTCTAGATCCCTTCTCCTCTTATCAACATAGCTCTTCTGACGACTCTAGGCGGTCTTCATCCTGTCTCGGATCTTGACCACCACATCTGCAGTCTGCTGAACTATTTCTGGACTAAGTTCTGCTCTTCACCGACTTCATCCCAATGAATCGGCGATCTGCACTTCCTCCCATACAGTGCCTCGTAGGGGGCCATACCTATAGATGATTGGAAACTGTTGTTGTAGGTAAACTCCACTAGAGGTAGCTTCGATTCCCAAGTCCCATGGAAATCGATCATATAGGCTCGCAATAGATCCTCAAAAATCTAAATCACTCGCTCAGACTGGCCATCTGTCTGCGGGTGAAAAGCTGTACTGAAAAGAAACTTCGTCCCCATGACTGCATGCAAACTCTTCCAAAAGGACGATGTAAACCTCGGGTCCCTGTTGGACACAATAGAAACTGGGATTCCATGTAATCAAACGATCTCCCTGATATAAAGCTCCGCATACTGCGTCATGGAGAAGGTCGTCTTCATTGGCAAAAAGTGTGCTGGCTTGGTGAGTCGATCCACTATGACCCAAATAGCATTGTATCCCCTGACTGACCTCGGCAATCCAACAACAAAATCCATGGTGATATTCTCTCATTTCCACTCGGGGATAGGGAGTGGTTTAAGCATTCCTGCGGGCCTCTGATGCTCTTCCATCACCTGCTGACAAGTGAGACATTCAGACACAAATCGGCGGATGTCTCTCTTCATCCCTGGCCACCAATACAAAATCTGCGGATCCTTGTACATCTTGATACCTCCCGGATGAATGGAATACGGAGATGCATGTGCCTCTGCCAAAATATTCTCTCTGATCGAATCAACACTAGGCACCCACATTTTACCTCTGTATCTCACAATACAATCGGACACTGTGTAAAGTACACTGCCCTTGGCCTCATCTTTCAGTCTCCATTTCAGTAACTGTTCATCTGAAGACTGTCCTGCACGGATTCGGTCTAGTAAGGAAGACTGAACTGTCAAATTAGACAGCTTAGGAGCTATGCCCTTAGGATAAACCTCTAGCCCAAATCTCTGAATCTCTGACTGAAGAGATCTCTGTACTGACAGTTGTGCTACGACTGCAACTTTTCGGCTGAAGGCATCTGCCACAACATTGGCTTTCCCTGGATGGTATCTAATTTCACAATCATAGTCTTTCACTAACTCTAACCACCGTCTTTGAATCATATTCAGTTCCTTCAGTGTAAAGAAATACTTGAGACTCTTGTGGCTAGTAAATATCTGGCATTTCTCGCCGTACAAGTAATGTCTCCATATCTTCAAAGCAAAGACAATGGCAGCTAACTAAAGATCATGAGTCGTGTAGTTCTTCTCATGCACCTTCAACTGTCTGGAAGCATAAGCTATAACCCGACCATGCTGCATCAACACTGCGCCTAACCCGAGCTTAGATGCATCGGTGTATAACACAAAATCTCCTTGCCCTGATGGCATGGCTAACACTGGCGCTGAAATAAAAGCTTGCTTCAAAGTATCAAAGCTCTTCTGACATTCCTCACTCCACACGAACTTGACATTCTTCTTTGTCAGTGAGGTGAGCGGCACTGCTATTGACGAAAACCCTTGAATAAACTTACGATAGTAACCTGCCAAACCAAGAAAACTGTGGATCTCTGAAGCGTTCTTCGGCTCAACCCATTCCTTGACCGCTGCCGCCTTAGCTGGATCCACCTCAATACCGCTGCTAGATATTATGTGACCCAAAAACTCTACCTTCTCCAACCAGAATTCACACTTACTGAACTTCGCAAATAACTTGCGACTCTGCAGGATCAGCAAAACCGTCCTCAAATGCTGGCTGTGCTCCTCATGGCTCTTCGAGTAGATTAGAATATCGTCAATGAATACTATGACAAATTGATCAAGGTAAGGCTGAAATACTCGGTTCATGAGGTCCATGAAAATAGCTGGAGCATTCGTCAGTCCAAATAGCATCACTAAGAATCGTAATGCCCATACCTGGTTCTGAAAGCTGTCTTATGAACATCGGCGTCCTTCTCCTTCAGCTGGTGGTAACCCGATCGAAGATCTATCTTAGAGAACACTGTAGCTCCCTGTAACTGATCGAACAAGTCCTCGATCCTTGGAAGTGGATATTTATTCTTGATCGTTACCTTATTCAATTCTCGGTAATCGATACACAACCTCATGCTCCCATCTTTCTTCTTTACGAAGAGTACTGGTGCGCCCGATGGTGAGAAACTAGGGCGGATGAATTCCTTGTCCAGAAGCTTCTGAATCCGCTGTTTGAGTTCTAACATCTCAGCTGGAGCTAAACGGTGCGGTGCCTTGGAGATTGGTATTGTGCCTGGCATAAGATCAATGGCGAACTCCACCTCTCTTTCTGGTGGAAGGCCTGTGACGTCATCTGGAAAGACGTCAAGAAAATCTCTGACTACTGGTACATTAGTTATAGACGGAGTGGATTCGTCATGTACGGAAACAATGCTGGCCAAGAAAGCCTGACAACCCTTGTGCATAAGTCTCCGTGCTTGCATGCAAGAGATCTTGCGTGGGAAACTCCTCCATCTAGCTGGCTCGAAGAGAAACTGCTCCATGCCCAAAGGTCTTACCAACACTGACCTTTTCTGGAAATCGATAAGAACTATGTTCTTTGTTAGCCAATCGATTCCCAAAATGATATCAAACTCTGGCATCGACAACACAATCAAATCGGCGTACACTAGGTGGCCCTGCACTTCTAGATCGATGTCTCTGACCACGCTAGTAGCTAACAATTCTTCCCCTGATGGGACTGTCACTGTGTAGCTCACGTCGAGTACAATAGACTTGATGTCTAGGTGACTAGCGAATGTCTCCGAAATAAAGGAGTGGGTGGCACCTAAGTCTATCAGGGCCTTCGTGGCTAGTCTCTTTATGAATATATTTCCAGTCAACAGTGTCGTGTCGTGTCTGGGTTTGCCTCCTGTGCATGCATGGCGAACACTCTACCCTGAGTTGGTTGCCTCCACTGTGGGCAGTCCTTTAGCATGTGATCACTGGCTTGACATTTAAACCATTTGCCTAATCCGTATAGACATTGTCCCGGGTGCTGGCGGTTGCAATTCGAGCACACCGGGTGCTCACCCGGCCTCTGGGGCGCCCTCTGCTGTGGCATAGGACCCTTGCCTTTCTGTAGTCCCTAAAAAGGCTTCTTCCCTGGCTGTCCCTGAAATGGCCTCTTGAACTGAGGTCGCTGTTGCTGCTGCTGCGACGCCTGATAGAGCCTCTTGCCCTGCCTGTCAACCTCAATATCTCGCTGATCCTGCTCTGCCGCCAAAGCTCTAGACACGGCAACTGCATAAGTCGTAGTACCACCAACTCGAACATCATGGCGCAAGATCGGTCGCAACCCATCCATGAAATGCTTCAACTTTCCCTGGGCATCATTAGCTATCAGGGGCACAAAGTGACACCCCCTCTCAAACTTTTTGACGAACTCAGCTACGCTGCTATCCCCTTGACACAATGTCATGAACTCCCTGGTCAGTCTGGATCGTACTTCTTTAGTGAAGTACTTGGAGTAGAATACCTCCTTAAATCCACTCCACTTCAGTGTTTGCAAGTTAACTGACACTAATGCACTTTCCCACCATAGCCTGGCGTCTCCAATCAACAAGTAGGTGGCGCACCTAACCCGGTCCGCATCCTGCAGTTCCATGAACTCGAATATCACCACGATGGACTTAATCCATCCTTCCGCTATCATCGGTTCAGTAGTCCCCAAAAACTCCTTTGGGTTCATCCTCTTGAATCTCTCGTATACCGCCTTTGGTCTGGGCCTAGCCCCTGCATCCACCGTCGCCTGGTTCCACGCAAACTGTGTGAAGAACTAATTCATTCCTGCAAGCATCTGTGCCTGCATATCTAGCGGTGGAGGAGGTGGAGCGTCTCTCCCATCCTCTCAAGCCTGTCTATCTTCATCCCTAGCTTCCCGGTTAATTATGCGTCTAGGAGGCATACTGTTCCAACAATTTACCCAACACGTAAACCCCAAATGCATGAACATGATATCAATAGTATAAGATGCACGTAAATCGAACTTAAAACATGGACATGCTGAAATCATGACTTAATGCTTAATACATAACATAATTAAAAAATTTAAAACTTACAGACTTGAGGTGTGACTTCGTGAGCTTCTTGCGAATAGAAGTAGGCATAATCCTTTACAAGAACAACGCTTTGATACCAACTGTAACGTACCATACTTTTAACTACTTTAAAATTCACGGAAAAATTAAAAATTTTCTTAAATAAGAAGTGAACCTTCAAATTTCGATAAAATAAATTGTTCATCTCAACAACAGTTGTAACAAAAGATCCCGAAGTAAAGTTTGCCAAAAGTATTTGTTTAAATCTCATAACAAGTAACATAAATCAGAGTACTTTTAAACATTTCATAAAACTTAAAACTTGGTGGTACTCGGGTTTAGCCTCCCGCCCAGTCCAAGCCAGCTCACTGGTCCACATCTCTCTCGTCTCCTCAAATGCAACCTCACATGCATCGATCAAGTCTAGTGAGTCTAAAGACTCAACACGTACACACTGGGAGTAACGAGTAATAGGTAATAAAATCACATGCGACTTTAAAATAGAGCGTACGTACTTGAAACTTGGACTTGCATACTTAAAGCTTGAACGTACCGTACTTGAAACTTGTACATACATACATAAACATAGACGTGCCATCAACATAAGACTTTTCTTAAACATGCTTGCACACTTGTACATACTTGAACATTCATAAACTTCATCATTTTGTGTAGAGATATGTTTCAAAGAAATTGACCCATACATAAATACGTCCGATCAGACTAAACCACACTATTGGGCTAACAGGAAAAATCCACTGTCACATACATGAGATCCCAGTTCATGCTTTAACGGGTGGATTGGTCCACGGTCATGCTTTACCGCTTTCCAATCCTTATCTAAACCCGTTCATGCTTTAACGGGGTGGAGATGTCCTCGACCACGTTCACCGACTTCCAAACTCATTCATAAATTGGTCACATGACCTTTAACATACCTCAAAAATAGAACATTTTCTAATTTGCACGTCGAACATACTTACTTGACGTAGAGGGATTCATTGGATCTCGCTTGGGGTCACTGCTGCACATACTAACATGATTACAAGAACTTATCTTTCATAGCTTAGACGTAGGTACTCGTGCTCACCACCGAACTACAAAAATAACATATGACATTCTAGATCACTCGGGACTTGACCTCATTAAATGATCGTACTAACCCATGACATCGAAACCCAAAACAAATCTCAAAGGAAAATCTAAACTATTCCCAAACAGGAGGTACAAGGACCCCGTACCCAGGTCCGGCTCCGGGTCCGTGTTGGTACTATAAAATACGTGTGAAGAAAAGGGAAGGCATGGACCCCGTGCCTAGGTCCGTGTAGGGGTCCGTGTAGATACTGTAAAAACACACCGAAAAGAATGAAGGGCAGGGACCCCGTGCTAGGGTCCGTGTAGGCTCGCAAATTTGACACTTCAAAGGAAACAAAGGCACGGACCCCGTGTCAGGGTCCGGGTGGACGTCCGCGTACATAGTAGAAAAACACACCAAGTGAAAAACAAAGGCACGGACCCCGTGCTAGGGTCCATGTAGGGGTCCGTTTAGCCTCGAATGGACGAACCTGCGGGGAAAATTTTACATGGTTCTTATGACCCCAAACCAAACAAAATAGACTATGAATCTATATCTCGAGACCCATCCTAGGACACTACGGTATTGACTCCAACCCATACGAGGCATTAAAATTGCCACAAAACTCGACAAACAACAACAAACGACGCCACCCGAAATTTCGACACCGTTTTCTTCCTACGACTTTTAATGATTTCAAGCGCCTATCGACACTAACCGGAATACCAAATACCAACCCAACATCATACTAAACATACCTAAATGCAGCAACGATCACCCGTCGATCCCCAACGAAGCCTGCAACAAGAAAACTTCAAGAACACATCAATAACATAATTTTTCAGAAAACGCAGTTTGAGAAGTCCCACGAAAATAACATATCTCACTCAATTTTTATCCAAATATTTTGAATTTTAAATCAAATCAAATGTATCAAAAAGTTCTACGTTTCTTACGTTGAAAGTTTTCCAAAATTTTCGATCGAAAAATCACAGTATTTAAAAGATCAGAAAAAACGAGATTTGAGATCCCAAAAACGGTTTCAAAAGTGATCCAAACATGATTGTTCAAACTTCTACACATCACACATGTATTTTCTCGAATAAAAACATCGCAACACATAATATGACTAGATCGACGCAGGAAAAACAGAATATATTCCTTTAAATCTTTAAAGTTATCGAACGACGACTCCGAAGCGGGGAAGGAAGCGAGGGCTGATCCGGGACGAACGTGGCGCGATCTCCTTGAAATAAACTCACAAAAAATTGCAGGGAAATTTTCAGAGAGTCGGGCGGCTGCTCTCTTTCTTTGGAACCTTAGGTTTGGCTCTCAAAATAATAAAAACCTGAATGAAAATTAGTAATCAAAAATTAATTTAAAAATACTAACTCTTCCCTAATTATAATAAAATCTCTAAATTTAAAACAACTTGCACAAGTCTCAAAACTTTTAAAAGTTTGAAGATCATAAAATACTACATAAATAATTTTGGTTTTAAAAATGATAAAACCAAATAAATTATTTAAAATGCCCCATCCTTAACTTAAAATAAAACACTACGTTTAAAATTGCCAAACTCGTCGCTGGTCTCTTCTCCTCGATCCCGTATTGGATGAATACCTGAAACATGAAACTCGAAAAACATTTTAACGTGCATCACATAAACATAATTAATTTAAAATAATGAATTTAAATAAATCATGCATGGCTAAAACTCATTTTAAATTAAAATAAATGATTTAGCATTCAAATAAATTCATGGGTTTTACGTGTACTGAACTTGGGTTCTACAGCCAGTTCTCTTGCTCAGCCCACAGGGCCAGAACTAGTCGGACAAGAGCTTGTCTCGCAAATTGTTCATCTTCTGGCTCAGGAAGTAAAGATGTTGGAAGAGGATTGGGAGGTTCAACAATACTTATGTAATGGGAAAGTCCCGGTTGAACTAAAAAGAGCTCGAGAGGTCGAAAGGAGAGCACTCCGATTCATGCTCTTAGATGGAATATTATGTCAGAGGTTTTTTCCAGACCTCTCTTGAAATGCTTGGGTCCAGAAGAAGCTGATTATGTCCTTCGAGAAGTCCATGAAAGATGTTGTGGTAACCACCTGTGAAGTGTGGCTTTGGCTCGGAAGGCTTTGATGGCAGGTTTCTTTTGATCAACCAAGAAAAAAGATGAGCTAATGGTAGTGAGGTCATGTTATAATTGGCAGAAACATGCTAAACTAGAATAGAAACCAGCAAAACTTATGAGGTCAGTCGTTTCCCCTTTCCCTTTTGATCAATGGAGCATAGACATTTTTGGACCATTTCCCATAAGCACAGGTGAAAGGAAATTCTTATTGGTAGAAATAGACTACTTCTCTAAGCGGGTGGAAGCTGAACCGTTGGCCAAAATCACTGAAGGAGAGGTCTTAAAGTTTTAATGGAAGAACTTGATGTGTTAGTTTAGGATACCAAGGAGGCTTATATCTGACAATGGAAGACAGTTTTGCGGCTCTAAAATTTAGGAACGTTGTAAAGAGATGAAAGAGCATATATTTACATTTGTGGCTTATTCTCGAAGCGATGGACAGATCGAGGTCATTAATAGATCCATTGTGCACGCTCTTAAAGCACGTCTGGACTCTGCCAGAGGGAAATGAGTTGATGAATTACCTAGTGCATTGTGGGCTTATCGAACCACACCTCGGACCGGAACTGGAGATGTGACGTCTACTAATTTAAAATGTTGCTGAATTTTTTTTTTTTTGCAAAGCTCACATTTTCGAAATTAATTATTTAAATAGTTTGCATACATGCAACCCTACGGAAAAATATGACATTTTAAAATAAGCATAAACAATCGACAAATAAAACACTGTAGTTTAAAATTTGCCAACTCGGACCTCAATCAAGCATGACTAAAATAAAACGATTAAAATCCTGAAAATCAACATATCATATAAACGTATAAAACTAACCATGTCTACTCAAAGCTCATAAAATCGTGATGTGCGGAAAAGTGTGGTCCTCGAGTCGTGTGCGTACATCCAGCCCTGCCAACTCAGAGTTCGGCACCCCTAGTCACTTCATCCAAATGGTCACCTGCATCACACATGTCTAGTGAGTCTAAAGACTCAACACACTTGTACCGAATAATAGCAAATACGTATATATAGCACACAATAGTGAAAAGTACTGTAATCAACATATATTTCATGAACTTAAAAGCATAAGCGTAAACGTGTTGTATAAATCATAACGTGTCAAACAGCTTATCTTCACATCATATACTTATATATTTACCTTAATTTAATTCAATTCATTAGTTGTGACTTTCGTAACAGCTTTATCGTTTCATCGTTAATCGATGGATCCATATACATAAACTGTGGTACCCGAAAGCTGTCGAACATCAGCGACAGTATTATCTATCCAATGTGCCTAGGCCTCATCATTATCATTTATATATACATCGTTAGTCAAAACCAATTCTCATCCTTCAAAGCATCATCAATTTCATCACTTAACAAAATCATGCATATACGTAAATTTTTTTAAAATCAAGCACACAACGTAATTTTTGTAATTTTATAAAAATCATAATCATGATGCATAAACATTTAAAAACATGATAGATTTGCGCTTAGGGCGCCGCCGGGACAAAAAACACACCCTGGGTGCAAAATGACAATTTTGCCTCTCGAAAACCAAAATGATCGTTTTACCTCTGGACCTTTAAATTTCGACCTGAAGTTTACCAAACTCCTTAAAACATCCCAAAGCATTTCATAAGCATCCCTAAGACTTAAACTCGAGCCCGTTACAAAACATAGACAATCCGTTTTAAAAATTGGATTGGAGTCCCGGTTTTAACCTGAATTGAACCAAAACTTAACCAAATTTTTCCCAAATTTTTATCACACCTTATTAACACATTTACAGCCTTAAAACCCTCAAGACCAGACCCCTAAACCTCTCAACCATACTCCGAAAGTTGCTGGAAAAATTCTGCAACTCTCCAATCGAAATCCTAGGTGCAACTCTTACCATAATCCTAGCCTACAACCGATGGGACCAGTCACACACCAGCCCCTCCTAGCCCACCTTAGGACCCTACTGGACCTACATGACTCTCGGCCAAAGCCCCATGCAATCCCCATGGTGCACACGCTCACCATAACCCGAAATAACACACCTGAGTCTCACCCACTTAACGATCGATCGGTCCTTTCTGGGCCGTGTCTCAGACCCACCAGGGTCTGGTCCATGCCTCGGTTCAGCCCTTACACAACCAGATCCACCCTATACCCGATCAACAACCCAAAACAAGACACACCTCAACATCACTTCTCGACCCTTATCTTGTCGCACCCAACCTTGTCTCCAGCCTCGTGACAACCGCTAATCCATCATGTACAGCCCCTTAGCATCGACACATGACATCCCCCTCGCATAAAATCATAAAAAGTGAGTACACAACACATGGATGCAAAAACATAACAAAAACCTGCATAAAAACGAATCTTCATGCTAACCGAACAAAACCCTCATGCTTTTACATAAATGACAGAAATATTATGGCGTGAATGAAGAGAAAACGAGATACAAGTATGCCTTGATGATTATATGCTAGAAAACTTGAAGATGGCGCGCGTAAAAAGAACACCGGAGAAGCGGGAAAGGATTTTCTTGAAACAAAAAAGCTATGGCCGAGTGTTTCTGAGAAAAACCGAAGGAGAGGCTGCTGAATGGGGGGTGTGGGCGGCTGCTAAGTGGGATGTAGGTTTAGGGTTAGTTTAGGGTAGTAATTAAATAAAAAGGCGTAAGCTTAAATATGCCCTTAATTAAAATTAAATGGTTTAAAAGGGTTTGAGCCCATTAACCCCTAAAAAAAACCCAACAAGCCCAAAAATGTTCCCCAAAAATATTTCGTTTTAGTACGTTTTTGAAAATATCGTTCAATCCTCGAAAATTCCTCCGAATCGTTAAAATTGCGAACCGATAAAAGTTACGACCTGGCGAGTTGAAATACCCACGAAGGCCCACTTTTCGAAAACACCCTTGAAAACACCTCCTAATAATAAATAAAAATTAAAAATGTAATAAAAAATAATTTTCCTGATAAGTGGTCTCCGTTCCTCGATCGAGCACGAAATGCATCTTAAAATCCTAATGCGTAAACTTTTAAAATAATCGTGAAATGTATCCTATCATGAAATAATTATGCATTAAATGCATAAAAATAAATAAACACATAATTTAAATAAAATACTAGATTGCATGGATTCAGGTTACGTAAATTTAATTTCCTGGACCTTAAAGCAGAAACACCGTAAAACCTATTATATGGTACTAAGGTTGTCTTGCCAGCAGAAATTGGACAAGAAAGTGCTCGGGTGATAGTGTATGGATCAAATAATGATGAATTGAGGGCCAGGGATTTTGACCAAGTAGAGGAAAAGAGAAATCGAGTAGCTGTTCGGATGGTTGCCTATCAGAAGAGGATGGCTCGAGCATATAACAAGAGGGTGCGGCCCTGGTCGTTCGAAATAGGGGATCTAGTCATGAAGAAAATCCAGTTTAAGGTAAAAAGAGGGAAGTCAGACCCAAAATACGAGAGACCCTACAAAGTTATTGGGAAAGTAGGAATTGCAGCTCACTATTTAGGGGATGCTGAGGGAAGGAAGACCAAATGCCCGTGGAATGTCCAACACTTGAAGAGATATTTTTGCTTAACCATAGCCATCCTTTTAGTTTTATCTTTATTTTTGAAATTATATCTTTATTTTCAAAACAACGATAAATAATATTTGGCATTGATATATCATCTTTCTCGATCAAAATAAACGCCTGACCTCACGCCCGGCAATAAAAACAAAGCCCGACCTCGCGCTCGGCAATGAAAACAAAGTTCGACGTCGCGCTCTGCACGATTAAAAGTCCGACCTCGCGCTCGAAAATAAAAAAAAGTCCGACCTCGCCCTCGGCACGATTAAAAGTCCGACCTCGCACTCGGCACGGTTAAAAGTCCGGCCTCATGCTAGGCACAATTAAAAGTCCGACATCGCGCTCGGCACGGTTAAAATCTGACCTCCCGCTCGATGATAAAAACAAAGTTCGACCTCACGCTCAGCACGATTAAAAGCCAGACCTCGCGCTCGGCAAAAAAAGCTAAGTCCGATCTCACGCTCGGCACGATTTAAAGGCAGATTCCGTGCTCGAAAACAAAAGAAAAATCTGGACTCACACTCGACTATGAAATATAAAAGAAATCAATAAGAATAAAAGGTTCAATCTCCCAGTATAAGTGAACAGTTTGCAATGAACATGATGTTTTATATCAACCTTCTAATGTTACTGAGTTTATAATTCAGAAGAAGAACTCATTCGATTTCCCCTTTCAAAGGTCAGACATTCTATCTTTCGAGCGAATCGCTAGCTTAGTCACATTTAAATAACTTAGATAAAATTTAAAGACATAGTTTCAAAACAATGGAAAATGATAAGGGAAAGGGAAACATGGCGAAAAGGACACCAAGAACAGAAACATGAGGAGTACATGTTCATTGAGCAAGAAAAGCATAAGAAATAAAAGGCGAGGAGCCTACCCAGCTAGCCCCATCACTTTCTCTCGCGTGACAGACGGGTGTCCGAGGCTTCACTCTCTGTCACCCATCTCTTCATCCTCCGGCATGTCTTCTATGGCCTTAACCACATCGAGAAAAGAAAAAGGGTCTTCGGCTTCGGAATATCCATTGGCCCGTACTTGAGCAATACACCCAATAAACCCATGCTCTATGTAGGAAGTGGCTTTGTCTGAGCACAGCGAATCAAATTCCGAAGAGTGGATGAACTCATATTTCTTCTGAAGCCACATGGCCTCGGCTTCACGGTCTTTCTTGCGCAGTTGTTCCCCAAGCCGAAGTGCCCTCTGCTCAGCCCAAGAGGCCTTGTCCTCGAGTATTTGTGCTTGAGCTTGGGCGGCTTGAAGTTCAGCTAGGAAAGCAACCTTCTCTGCCTCACTTTTAGTATGGATATCCTCCATTCGCTTCATAAGTTCCCCATGTCGGCCGAGGATGTCATTCATGGATTTTTGGGAAGAACTAGCCATTTCCCCGGCTCCGCATATACGATCAATCACCTCTCTTTCCCAAAAAAGATCCTGCGAAGCGAATGCATATGTTCATTAAAGAAGAACTATTGATGCAAAAAAGACAAAACTAGTTACCTGCATAAAATTAAGGGACATAACCTCTATGGTCTGAAGGTCGGTGGCGGCCTTCACGATGGCAAGATCCTCAGAGGATACCAAGTGCCGAACAAAATTTAGAGCTTCCGGTCCGGAGGGATGGGCTATGAGAGAGGTCACACGGTCCAGGGGTGCCTCTAGCTCGGCCCTTTCAAAATCGCGGTTGTCAGGAATGGTGGAAGAACTATGAGTCCCAATCCCGGAGCCCTGGGGTCGGGAACGAAGCAGTAACCTTAAGATTTTTCTTCATAGGCTGCCCATCAGACTCCATGGGCACTTTCTTCTACTTACCATTGGCCTCAATAGTAGAGGATTTTGAAAAGGCTCTGATCTCAGTTTTCCTCCTCTTCATGTTCTGGAGCATTTCTGGCTTCATAATTCTTTCTTCTAAAAAAAAAGAGAAAGGGAGAGAGAGTGGGGAATGGAAGACAAAAGAAGCAAAAGAAACATACAATCAACATAATATTGATTTTCAGTATGGAAATGGAAAGACTGGGGAAAACAGTATACCTATGTCCCTCTCCACTTCGACCCCTTCTTGCAGAACCTAAATTTACAGAGAAGATCATCCTGGATCAAGCTCTTGATGTCAAAACACTTTTAAGAGGTACTAGCAAATAAGCGGGTCGTATCGATGACACGCCTAGGTGCGGGTGGATTTCTAAGTGTTAACTGGTCGGCCCAAGTCATGTCGCAGTGCCAAGGAAGCGTCTCGGACTCTACATAAAAATATCGGTTAATCCAACCTTTGTGAGAGGAAGGGTTCCCGCCCATAAATTCACACTCAGGCTGAGGTGATAAGTAAAATCGACCTATTTTTTTTCTTTTGATTTGCACAAAACGGTATAAGACGGCTATTGAGAGGGGTATATCGAAACACCTGAGTAAGAGCCCTAGGGCCAGAAGCATGCTAAAGGAATTAGGAGCTAATTGGTTGGGGCATATAAGCTAGTGCTCGCAAAGTCAGTGAACTATTTTGGGGATGGGAAACCAAAGACCCATCTCTAGTTGGTCCAAGTAAAAGGAGAAATATTCATCGGGTGAGAGACGAGCCCTGCCTGTAATCTCAGGGATCCGAATATCAATTTCCGAAGACAATCATTATAACTCTCTAATCTTAGCGACATCGTCATACCCTAGGACTGAAGCCTTGACTTCATACAAGGGAAGCCCGCCGAAGTCTTCCAAGGTGAGGGGGAAGAAGTGCATAGCTTCATCCATTCCTTAACCAAATTATTGTAACTAGCACAGGAAGAAGACTTACCAAAACGGAAAGAAGAACAGAGTTGGGAACAAGAGGTTACCGAACTCAGGACGGTTGGTCGAGCCGAGGACGTCGAGAGGGCGGCAGACGCTTCTTACCTTGGGAGAGAAATGGAGAGAATTGTGAGGTATGAGAATTGATGGAAAGCCATATTTATATAAGGGCCTGGAAAAGGAGAACAAGCAGATCAGTCAAGAATGGACGACTTGGATAATGCCCGTTAAATGCCTCAGGACCGTTTGATCCTATCCGACCAAAATCATATCAAAAACTTGATCGGTCTAGATCTTCTTGCAACCAATGTTGAACCTGAGGGCTTCAGGCTCAATTAGACCGATCCACTACTCTAAAATTCAATACTTCTTTTAGGCCATAGAGGGGGTATTACTGATGCCCCCAATATTTAACCGTGTATGAGTCCTACTTCTTCTCGAGGACCTTAGACACAACTCGTCGAGCACGTGTCATTCGAATCCCTGCATTAGGTATAATCTCTAGACGAGCTCACCTGGGCCTCTTGAGCTCGGTCGAGCCCCTTGTGCAGAGCTCGGCCCCTTGGGCAAAGCTCAGCCGAACCCTTGGGCAGAGCTCGGCCGAACCCCTGGGCAGAGCTCAGTCGAGCCCTGGAGCTTGTCCGAGCTCCAAGCCCAACCGACGCCCGGAGCAAGGCTCTGTCAAGCAAAGGAACTCGGTCGAGCCCTACTCCACCGAGACCAAGTTATGTATTTACTAAGGGGTCTGAATAGTCTAATGTTTGCGTACGAAGATCAACTATCTCAGGTTTTAGATACGAGGGAGTACGACATAAATCTCAGTAGTAAAAGTTGAAATCCAATCCCGACCTTAGTGTCCGGGTTCTATCTTAAGAACCTTGTTAAATGTCAAAGGCGTGAGTGATCTCTGAATACGATAGAATCCTGCCGTATGATTAAATGTGCTAGCAAATCCAGCCCGGATTTGCAAGGATTGGAGAAGTGTTCAATTTCATAGGGAAACTTACCTAAGATACACTTCGGCACAGTAGGGTAAGTAGTCCTCCCAACCAATATAAATACCTAGGTATATTTCATTGTCTGGGGAATTCAGACATTAGTTTTCGGGATCACCTCTCTACTTATTAAATTTTCCCTTTTATCTAGAAACTAAGATCCGACTAGAAATTCGGAGGGGTCACGCCGGAAAAATTCCTGGAACCCTCCAACTAGTGCTCATCTGTGCAGAGTGGCGGCGTTCCGTCTGCTCCGTTTCTAACATTGTCGATCCGAAGACTAAGCTCACCAGACCGGACCTTGGAAAAATTCGGTATCATCAAACACAAAGATGATTTTAGAGCCGAAGAAGAGCAAAATCACAATGATGATATTGGATTAATTTAAACAATGATTCAATATCCTAAAAAAATATTACATCTTATTTTTTTATTAGTCATGTGCTCCCTTACATATATCAAACAAAGGTTTACATCCTAAAATAAAAATTAATTTAAAGATATTAATATATAATGTATTAAAAAAGTAATTTTAAAAAATCGCCTAGGCGGTCGCTTAGACTATTAGGCGTTAGGTAGCTGTTCGCCTACCGCTTTTTAAAACACTTAAAAGAGATAGAAGATTGAATATATGATTGTTTAATTGCTAAGAATGAATGAGTGGCAATATCAAATTATATCTGCAAAGATCTAGAGGTTTGTTATTAGACAGTGTATTATGTGTCTGGATCGATGTCACGTAGTGAAGGATCATTTGCTCAGCATCTTTGAGATGCTTCAAACAAAATATTCTCCAATGAGATGCAATAGCTCGTGTTATAAGAATATTAACACCGATGAACTAAATCGAGTTTGATTTTAAAACCAAGCGGAAGAAACTAGAAGTAATCCTTCGTGAAGAGTACTGATATATTTAGAAAACATTTTAACTTATGTAAACTAACTAACTGAAATAAGACAGATTAGTTTTTGCATTATTCAGTTCAGTTACGGTGACAACGGAACTGACGAATATTCCAACTGATCAAAACAGTTTGAAAACAATAGTTAATCAGTTAAATACACAAGAAATGTTTATGGATGTTCGGAGACTTCAACTGCTCCTACGTCACCCCTTCTATCTCCACGGATAGAATCCACTAGAAGACTTTAATTTTAACAATTACTTGTACAAACCCACTCAGCTAGGACTTACACTACTGCCTAAACTGAACTCCTAGCTACGACTGAAGGCAGCACCTTCCAGCCAATACTTCTTTAACGTCTATGTATCAAAGACTACATACACAAGTTTAACGTCTTTGTGCAAGACTATTTTTGGATGGATTAGAGAGTGTTTGTGTGTGTGTGAGAACTGAACGGGGATGTTCTCACACACTGAGGGAAATATGCTTCTTCTCTAAGCTGATATATCTGTGAAGAGTTTCCTCGACTGGGATGAATGCTTCTCTCTTTAAGCTGATATGACTTTGAAGCGTGCCCTTTCTTTTCTCTCTTGTGTTGTGTGTGTATCGAGTATTCACTTATCTTCTCTTTAAATAGGCGGGAAAATTGATCGTACAATGAGACTCATTGGTTGTATCCGTTGCATCCTGAATTTGTTTCCTGGACTTTGTGTATCAACTTTTTGTTAGAGCAGATGTCCGTCGAGCCAAGTGTTGGCCGAGGGTTCATGTTTAAACTCTATGTATAAACAATCTTTATTTTAATAATATTTGAAATTATTGCTTTGGAACTTTTTTATCTGTATACCCATGCTAGTTGCATAGATAAAGCCCTTTAATATACAAATAGTAGAAAGAATATGAGATGCTCATATGATGAGTATCATGAAACTCATATTTGTAATACTGTATATTCTAAACAGTTCCTAGTCGATTCAGCCGCTGCTAAGAAGGATATAGGCCGCTCGAGTTTGAGACTAGTATCTGCGATGCGAGTACCAAGTTTCATTGGTAGGGGACATTGTGATATCCGAGCATGCAGATAGGTGCTCCTTGTAGAGTGCACTGAACAACCCTCCATAAAGGACTTTCCAAGTGGTTCTCACTTATCGAGTGGAAACGTCCTAGTTTATGGTTGTACACCATTAGTCCTTATGACCCGGGACAACATTGAGACTCTATGTGCTAGCATTACGCTTTGACTTGTTTACCGACTCTCATGGGGTCATCAGGTGGCAAGGTTGGGTGTTTTGTCGAAACATATAGGGGTCGATGCATTGTAGTCGGGGATTCACCGCTTACCTTCGGGTATGGATATCCCATGTGATCTCACGTGTATGTAGTTTGAAATCTCTGATCAGAATATGGTGGTAATTAAGAAAGGGGTTTCTTAGATTACACCATCGATGTAACTACGACATGACACATAGTATCGATTCATTGACAACTCTCGTTATACCAATGGTTGTCGAATAGTTCAGGATATATGAGTTGAAGGGACCGTACTATACGCTAACCATAATTAAATGGTTCTTGCAGGCACTATCATTTGATACCTAGGGAATCATGTAAGCGATGCTGCTAGGCGTTTAACATGATTGGTTGGGTACTATCAGACTTGAGTTCTGACGTTCTTGTTATCAAGGAGTTGATAAGTAAGAATGGAGCAATTGGGGTATGCTCATATAAAGACATGTTTAGTCCGAATCACATGGAGATGTGAACCCACGGCTAGTTGTATCAATGAACCATTGAGGGCCACACAAGTACTAGCTTTCTAGATCCCGTTGAGAAGTAAAATAGTTCAATGTGTTGAACGGCTTATAAAGGAGTTTATAAGCGTAAGGAAAAATAGAAGTATGACTTCTATGAGAGAAATGTAACTTTTAATTTGTGGAAGTGTTCCTAAATTAAAAGTTGGCCAACAAATAATGTATTTGAAAATTGTGATTTTCATGAACATTATTATGGACTAAATTAAATTAATTCAAGTGTTGAATTAATTAAATACTAGTGGACCTAGTAGAGTTCAAATAATTAAATTAATTCAAGTGTTGGATTAATTAAATAATATTGGGCCTTGTAGAGCCCAATTAGAAATAATTATTAAAGTAGTGGACTTGAGTAAAATAAAGTAAACTTTAAATGGACTCAAATATGTTTGAAAAATTTAAATAAAAGTCCATGGGCCTTGTAATTGTTACAAGCCCAAGTCAAAAGTATGCTTGGGAGGTGAAGAGTTGGGGAATACTTTTTCATTAAAAAATTGCATGGCATGCTCATGCACCTTTATCACTTTTTCAAGGACTAAGAAAGAACTCCCTTCTCTCCTCTCAACCTCTCTTGGCTGAAATTTTGCACCATTTTTCTCTCAAAATTTTGTTCTTCAAGTTGTTGAGGAATTCATACACTTCTCAAAGAAAATGCCTTACATTTTCTAGTGCAAGTGTAAGGTTGTTCTAGCTTGCAAGTGGTGGGCTTGAATTTGAGCAAGGAGTGCTCTTTGGAAAGCTTGTAGATTGGGTCATCCTTTTCAAGAGCTTAGTTTTTAAAACTAAGTTGGAGCCATCATCAATCCTTTATTATTGATAGGTAAAATTTTCTTAACACCCTATGAATGTTATTTCGTGTTTTTCGTATTTGCTACACATTATAGGCTTAGGGTGTTCGAAATTTTCATGCTAGAAAATTATTTTGAAAACTTCCGTTTCGCATTTGAACACCTTAATCAATCCTCTTTCAAGTGGTATCAGAGCTAAGGATACTATTTTGTGTAGCATATACATAATATTATATTGAGGTCGATTTCTAACCGCATGAGATGTATTTTTGCGACAAAATCAAGGCCAAAACAAAGGGGATTTTTGGGTAGCATGTCGCTGCCCATTTCGGGCAGCTCGGGCTGCCCGAGGGGCTGCCCATTTCGGGCAGCAAGGGCAGCCCCTCAGGCTGCCCGAAGCCCTCCTTTAAAAAAAAAAAATAAATTTGTAAGTTGGCCGGAATCCGGCGACGGAGCTCTGGCGACGGCAATGACGACTAGGGTTTTCAAAAGTGTTTTGGATTATCAAAGTGTCATGGGCCTTGATGTTGTTGGGCCATTAGATGGCAAACATATTTGTGAAATTTAAATGGGCCAAAATGTTTTTGGTGAAAAATGATTTTTTGGGCCCTTAAGTTTAAATTTACAATAGTTGCAAATATTTTCTCATGAAATAAATAATTTAAGTTGGACTTTAATTATTTATAGTAAATGGTGATTTACAAGAAATTCGGTTATAAATAAATTAATTAGAAAGTAGACAAAGGTGTTTGTATACTTTGTTAATTTAGTTTATAATCGTGGCGGTTAGTGATTGGATCAAGATATATAATATTGGATCAATTAATTATTGTGATAATTAATTGATGGTGTATGATATGTGATATTATGCATGAAAGATGATCAAAAGCCCAAACCCAATTTGCTAGGTGTTTGTTATGATATTTTGTTTGAATGATTGTAATAATTATCAAATTTAAAGTGGGCTTGGTTTATGGCCCGTTTCCACCCCATGAGATATATCCCTATTAGCCATGGATATTTATTTGTAAATATTAGAATAGTGGAAGATCAAGATTGGAAGATGGTGGCCTTAATGATTATGAAGATCGAAGACATGTAAATATTGGAAGCTTATGTAATAGTTGCATTTGCATCCCTTGCATTTCCCTATGATTGGACCTAGGCCCGTTCTTAGCTCACACGGACCATTAGTATTGGGGCGATTGATCATCCTTGTTTTGTTTAATGTTTATAATATATGCATGACATGTTATAAATAATGAGTATGTGCGTTATTATTATGATAATAACAAAGTTGCATGAATCCGGCAAACATACGATCAAACATGGCGAGCTTTTAAATAAAATTAATGATGAGACCTTTCAAAATTAAAAACCCTCATTTTGAATAAGATTCAAAATTAATATCAAGCCCGAAAAGGGGAATTATAAAGTTGTTTATAATTTCCAGGTCTTCCATCGACAATGGGTGCATGATGAACGCTACCCCTGCTCGGGGCTCGGCTCATATTATTGGGGGCTCGTTTTCACTAGAGGGTAGTGAAAGATGTCAAAACAGTGGGAGTAAACATTTATAAAGTAAAAGTCCATACTTTATATCTTATTAAATATTTTAAAATAGTCATTAACATTTATCTGTTTTACTTTTCAGTACAAATTTGACAATGTCTTCGATTCGCAATCCGTTATCTGCTATACTCGAAAAACAAGTTTTAACCAGACCTAATTACCTCACTTGGCTAAGAAACCTAAAGATCGTTTTGAATTCGAAAAGGATAGCATATACACTGACTGAGTCGCCCCCTGTTGAGGCTCCGACTGACTGCACTCCTGAGGAATTGCAGACTTACAAGGAATGGTGTGACCATGACTTGAAAGCCAGGTGTTATATGCAGGCTTCTATGAACGATGAGCTGCAGAGGCGTTTTGAGGATGCAAAGAGTGCTGCTGACATTCATTTGCATCTCAAGGAGCTCTTTGGTGAGCAGACGCGGCCTTTTAGGCATGCTACCGTCAAGGAGCTGATCACTTTGCGCATGCGAGATGGGGCCTCGGTCCATGAGCATGGCCTGAAGATGATTGGGCTCGTGGACAAGCTCGTTGGCATGGATCTGGTGTTGCCTTCGGAGTTGACCACCGACGTGTTGCTTTTGTCACTGCCTAGCTCATTTGATCCTTTTGTGGTGAATTTCAATATGAACAAGATGGAGACGACCCTTGAGGAGTTGGTGAACATGCTTGTGACCTTTGAGTCCACCATCAAGAAAGAGAAGCCGGTTCTTTATGTGGGTTCTTCATCTGGTACGAAGACCGATCCACGTGGGAAGGGAAATAAGCGTTCTTTCCAACGTCCCAAGAAGAATGTGCCCTTGAAGAGGCAGACTTTGATTCCCGCTTTGGCAGCCATACCAGTGAAGGCTGACAAGACTGCTGATATTTGTCATCACTGCAAGAAGCCTGGACATTGGAGGTGTAATTGCAGGGAATATCTTGCCCAGAAGAGTTCTGGAAACGGTATGTTCTATATTGAAGTAAACATTTCAATTAACTCTACTTATTGGGTATTGGATACCGGCTGTGGCTCACATCTCTGTAATGATTTGCAGGTGATGGGAAGAAGTAGAAGGCTTAGGGAAGGTGAGACCTTCTTGAGGATGGGCAATGGAGCAAGAGTTACTGCCAAGGCCGTAGGAGATGTTTACTTATTGTTGAACAATGATTTTAAGTTGATTTTGAGAGATGTTTTTTTTGTACCAGATTTGGTGAAAAACATTATTTCCATTTCTATGCTTGATAAAGATGGATTTTCTTGTTTATTTAGCGAAGGTGTTTGCAACATTTACAAGAATGAATGTTTAATTGGTATTGGCGAACTTGAAAACGATCTCTACACCTTAAAATTGAAAGATATTCCACTAAACAATGTCTAAGCAATAACAACAACAAACAAGCGAAAATAAGATACTCTAAATTCGGCACAATTGTGGCATGCTCGATTAGGACATATTTCCCTAAGAAGGATGAACAAGTTAGTGGGAGTGGGCATGTTTGATATGTCTTAAATTAATGCTCTCACGACTTGTGAATCCTGTCTAAAAGGAAAGATGACCAAAATTCCCTTTAAGGGCCAAGTGGAGCGAGCCAAAGGATTATTGGATTTTATCCATACCGATGTGTGCGGTCCGCTTAGCATCACCACTAAGCATGGACATGCCTACTTCATCACTTTTACCGATGACTTTTCGAGGTACGGGTATGTGTATTTGATGAAATACAAGTCTGAAGCCTTTGAAAGGTTCAAAGAATTCAGAAGTGAAGTAGAGAAACAGTTGGGACGAAGCATCAAGACACTTCGATCGGATCGAGGTGGTGAGTACTTGAGTGCCGAGTTCCAAGAGTATCTTACGGAGAATGGGATTCTCTCGCAGTGGACTCCGCCCGCTACACCACATTCGAATGGTGTTTCGGAGCATCGTAACCGGACTTTGATTGACATGGTTCGGTCTATGATGGGGTTCACGGAGTTGCCGCCATCCTTTTGGGGATATGCGCTTGAGACAGCGTTACTGTTGTTGAACAATGTCCATTCAAAGGCAGTTGATAAGACACCATATGAGATATGGATGGGTAAGCCTCCCAAGTATTCTTATCTTAGAATATGGGGGTGCCCTGCTTATGTGAAGCAGGTAGTGAGAGACAAATTGGATAGTCGATCCATTTTATGTTACTTTGTGGGATATCCAAAGAATTCTGTTGGATATTATTTCTATCATCCCCAAGAAACAAAGATGTTTGTTTCTAGGAATTCAACCTTTTTGGAAAAGGAATTTCTATTGGATAGAAAAGGGGAGATGATAGAACTCGAAGAGGTTCGAGAGACACCCACAATTACAGAACCCACACCCGAAGAGCCAAGAGAGGAGATACAAGCTCCTAGAAGATCCGAGAGAATCTCGAGACCACCTATGAGGTATGGTCTGCTTTTTGAAGAGGGCCATGATGAGCCTAACCATGGATGTGATCCAAGGACCTTCAAGGAAGCGTTATCTCATGACGATTCATCCAAGTGGCTTGAAGCAATAGAATTTGAGATAAATTCCATGCATTCGAACCAAGTGTGGAATCTCGTGGATCCACCTGAGGGAATTGTTCCCATAGGGTATAAATGGATTTAAAAGAGGAAACTTGGGGCGGATGGGAAGGTATTGACCTTCAAGGTGCGATTGGTCGCAAAAAGATATACACAAAGACAAGGAGTTGACTTTGAGGAAACCTTTTCTCCAGTTGCAATGTTCAAGTCGATAAGGATATTGCTAGCCATAGCTGCATGGTATGACAATGAGATATGGCAGATGGATGTCAAGACAGCCTTTCTTAATGGGGATATTAAGGAAGAGATTTACATGTCTCAACCTGAAGGGTTTACATCTGTCGGAAGTGAGTATATGGTATGCAAACTTCAAAGATCTATTTATGGTTTAAAGCAGGCATCTAGGAGTTGGAACCTTAGATTCGACAGTACAATCAAAGAGTTTGGTTTTAATAAGAATCCTGAGGAACCCTGCGTGTATAAGAAGGTCAGTGGGAGTGCTGTGACATTCATGGTGCTTTATGTTGATGACATTATACTCATTGGGAATTATGTAGGAATGTTGCAGTCAACCAAGATATGGTTAGCGAGTAAGTTCTTGATGAAAGACTTGGGTGAAGCATCTTTTGTATTGGGAATACAGATCTATAGAGATAGATCAAGAAGATTGCTTGGTCTCACCCAGTCCACATACATTGATACCATCGTGAAGAGGTTCTCGATGGATGAGTCCAAGAGAGGACATCTACCAATATGCCATGGCGTGTGCGTATCCAAGTCTATGTCTCCCAAGACTGATGCAGAGATAGAGGCGATGACACGCATTCCATATGCATCTGCGATTGGTAGCTTCATGTATGGGATGATATCTACACGTCCTGACGTGGCTTTCGCACTAAGTGTAGTGAGTAGATATCAATCGAACCCTGGTCTTCCACATTGGAAAGCTGTGAAAGACATCCTCGAATATTTGAGAAGAACAAATAAGTTGTTCTTGGTCTATGGGGGTGGAGAACTGAAATTGGAAGGCTATACCGACTCTAGCTTCCAAAGCGATATCGATGACTCGAACTCAACCTCTGGATTCATATTCATGCTCAATGGTGCTGCTGTCTCTTGGAAGAGTTCCAAGCAAGACAGTACAGCGAATTCCACCACCGAGGCAGAATACATTACTGCATCAGCTGCAGCAAAGGAGGCTGTTTGGATAAGAAATTTCGTCCAAGAGTTGGGCGTCATTCCTAATGGAGTTGCTCCTGTACCGGTGTTTTGTGACAACACGGGAGACATTGCTCAAGCAAAGGAGCCGAGGTCTCATCAGAAGTCCAAACATGTATTGAGAAAGTACCACATCCTCCGAGAGATTGTGGAAAGAGGAGAAGTCTATATTGACAAAGTCGGCTCCGCAGATAATGTTGCTGATCCGCTAACTAAGCCTTTACCTGGACCATTATTCGAGAAGCATCGCGAATCGATGGGTTTGAAGCATATGGGTAGTTGGCTCTAGTGCAAGTGGGAGATTGTTAGAGTAGATGTCCGTCGAGCCAAGTGTTGGCCGAGGGTTCATATTTAAAATCTATGTATAAACAATCTTTATTTTAATAATATTTGAAATTATTGTTTTGGCATTTCTTTATCTGTATACCCATGCTAGTAGCATAGATAAAGCCCTTTAATATACAAATAGTAGAAAGAATATGAGATGCTCATATGATGAGTATCATGAAACTCATATTTGTAATACTGTATATTCTAAACAGTTCCTAGTCGATTCAGCCGCCGCTAAGAAGGATATAGGCCGCTCGAGTTTGAGACTAGTATCTGTGATGTGAGTAACAAGTTTCATTGGTAGGGGACATTGTGATGTCCGAGCATGCAGATAGGTGCTCCTGGTAAAGTGCACTGAACAACCCTCCATAAAGGACTTTCCAAGTGGTTCTCACTTATCGAGTGGAAACGTCCTAGTTTATGGTTGTACACTATTAGTCCTTATGACCCGGGACAACATTGAAACTCTATGTGCTAGCATTACGCTTTGACTTGTTTACCAACTCTCATGGGGTCATCAGGTGGCAAGGTTGGGTGTTTTGTCGAAACATATAGGGGTCGATGCATTGTAGTCGGGGATTCACCGCTTACCTTCGGGTATGGATATCCCATGTGATCTCACGTGTATGTAGTTTGAAATCTCTGATCAGAATATGGTGGTAATTAAGAAAGGGGTTTCTTAGATTACACCATCGATGCAACTACGACATGACACATAGTATCGATTCATTGACAACTCTCGATATACCAATGGTTGTCGAATAGTTCGGGATATATGAGTTGAAGGGACCGTACTGTACGCTAACCATGATTAAATGGTTTTTGCAGGCACTATCATTTGATACCTAGAGAATCATGTAAGCGATGCAGCTAGGCGTTTAACATGATTGGTTGGGTACTAACAGACTTGAGTTCTGACGTTCTTGTTATCAAGGAGTTGATAAGTAAGAATGGAGCAATTGGGGTATGCTCATATAAGGACATGTTTAGTCCGAATCACATGGAGATGTGAACCCACGGCTAGTTGTATCAATGAACCATTGAAGGCCACACAAGTACTAGCTTTCTAGATCCCGTTGAGAAGTAAAATAGTTCAAAGTGTTGAACGGCTTATAAAGGAGTTTATAAGCGTAAGGAAAAATAGAAGTATAACTTCTATGAGGGAAATGTAACTTTTAATTTGTGGAAGTGTTCCTAAATTAAAAGTTGGCCAAACAAATAATGTATTTGATAATTGTGATTTTCATGAACATTATTATGGACTAAATTAAATTAATTCAAGTGTTGAATTAATTAAACACTAGTGGACCTAGTAGAGTACAAATAATTAAATTAATTCAAGTGTTGGATTAATTAAATAACATTGGGCCTTGTAGAGCCCAATTAGAAATAAATTTTAAACTAGTGGGCTTGAGTAAAATCAAGTAAACTTTAAATGGACTCAAACATTTAAATAAAAGTCCATGGGCCTTGTAATTTTTACAAGTCCAAGTCAAAAGCATGCTTGGGAGGTGAAGATTTGGGGAATACTTTTTCATTAAAAAATTGCATGGCAAGCTCATGCACCTTTATCACTTTTTCAAGGACCAAGAAAGAACTCCCTTCTCTCCTCTCAACATCACTTGGCCGAAATTTTGCACCATTTTTCTCTCAGAATTTTGTTCTTCAAGTTGTTGAGGAATTCATATACTTCTCAAAGAAAATGCCATACATTTTCAAGTGCAAGTGTAAGGTGGTTCTAGCTTGCAAGTGATGGGCTTGATTTTGAGCAAGGAGTGCTCATTGGAAAGCTTGTAGATTGGGTCATCCCTTTCAAGAGATTAGTTTTTAAAACTAAGTTGGAGCCATCATCAATCCTTTGTGATTGATAGGTAAAATTTTCTTAACACCCTATGAATATCATTTCATGTTTTTCGTATTTGCTACACATTATAGGCTTAGGGTGTTCGAAAATTTCATGCTAGAAAATTATTTTGAAACTTCCGTTACGCATTTGAACACCTTAATCGATCCTCTTTCACTTTTCAACTGCCTTTCTGAAACGTTTTGTCTTTAATGCAATGATGCAACGTCTATTATTTCCTTTGACTGGATAATGGCTTTGTACCTTCACATACAGCTGGATTCCACTTGAGAGAGTTTATCTTTATCCATAACTGAAGGATTCTAACTGATGCTTTGAACTGGTCAGTGGAACTGATCTTTCACTTGGGCTGGTGAAATCAGTTGACTCGTCAGTGGAACTGATTTCACACTTGTTCAGTTGGACTGATCAGTTGGGTTTCTTCATCAGTTGAACACTCCTTCGGCTGGCCAGGCTTCTGAGGTTTTCCTGCTGAATTACCTATCAATTGGACAATCAGTTGGACTGCTCAATTGACGTAATCAGTTAGACTGATTCATTTTATGCGATCAGTTGGGTCTTTAGTTTTGCGATGTAAACATCTCGTAAGTGATCCTAGATGCTGCACACTAAAATAGATCATTAGTAACATAATTAACAGGTTTTGTTATCACCAAAATCAAGATTGCGAACTTGAAAAGTTCCAACAATCTCCCCCTTTTTGATGATTACAAAACCTGAGCAGTTAAGCGCAATATATTCAGTTCAAGGATTAGCAAGTTCAAATATTATTAAAAGCTCCCCCTTTATAACTGAATTTAATGAAATTAAAATAAACAAAAACTCTATCTCCAAAACTGAGTTAAAACCTTTTAAAAGAGATGGACAGATTTAAGAAACTACTTTTCAGTTGATGAAAAGGAAAGAGTTTTTCGTAACAACTGAGTTTTAAAACTGATTGATAATATTTTTAGATTGAGAGAAAGACAAGAAGCTCCCCCTCAGAAACCTGAATAAAAACCCGTATCTGAAAGATATTTATATAGTTATTCATTAAGAGATTATAATCATTCAAGCAATGTAGACAAGAGATTTGGAAATATGCACTCAGTTACAGTAAAACACAGCTGAAAAATACGATGTTTATTTAAAGAAATTTCCTTGTATTTACATCTGAGTACATATTTCAGTTTGAACAAGAAAGATTACTACAATAGTAGCCTATTTTAAACAACATCAGATATCAGTTGGTTTGTGTGACAGAACTGGATATACCATCAACTGGTTGCTTGACTGCTTAAACTGCTGCATCGGTTGTGAGTTTATCTTGCTAGAGAAACGAGTTAAACTGCTTGAACTTGACTTTTTAGCAAACTAACTGGTCGATCAGACTCTGACTAAGCTCAACTGGAATGCAGCTGGTGATTTTAATCATCCAACGTCCCAGCATGGATGAGTTTCGTCTGAAGAACAGCTGACCTGGTAGGCTCGCAACTGAAGACTTGTTCAAGGAGCAATTTAGCTGTGCATCTTTGCAGATGATTCTCAGTCCCCTGCAGGCTAATAAAAAACCCTAGTAAAGAGCCTAAAGAAGTGGCTGCAATATTAGTCGCAGAGCCAATCCTCTCAACTCTTTACCAAAGGGTGATGTATAAATATTTTCAAATATTTTTTAAAATCATATGAGATACTTTTAAATAGCTTTTAACACTATTTTAAAGTGAGATTTTAAAACACAGTTTTCTTCAAATGTTCTTCTTAGAACAACCTGACTCTAATACAAATTGAAGGATCGTTTGTTCAACATCTTTGGGATGCTTCAAACAAAATATTCTCCAATGAGCTGCAATAGCTCGTGTTCTAAGAATATTAACACCGATGAATTAAATCGAGTTTGGTTTTAAAACTAAGTGGAAGAAACTAAAAGTAATCCTTCGTGAAGAGTACTGATATATTTAGAAAACATTTAAAATTATGTGAATAACTAACTGAAATAAGACAGATTAGTTTTTGCATTATTCAGTTCAGTTACGGTGACAACGGAACTGACGAATATTCCAACTGATCAAAAGAGTTTGAAAACAATAGTTAATCAGTTAAATACACAAGATATGTTTATGGATGTTCGGAGACTTCAACTGCTCCTACGTCACCCCTTCTATCTCCACGGATAGGATCCACTAGAATACTTTGATTTATAAAACTACTTGTACAAACCCACTCAGCTAGGACTTATACTACTGCCTAAACTGAACTCCTAGCTACTACTGAAGGCAGCACCTTCCAGCCAACACTTCTTTAACGTCTATGTGTCAAAGACTACATACACAAGTTTAACGTCTTTGTGAAGATCATTTTTGGATGGATTAGAGAGTGTTTGTGTGTGTGTGAGAACTGAACGGGGATCTTCTCACACACTGAGGGAAATATGCTTCTTCTCTAAGCTGATATATCTGTGAAGAGTTTCCTCGACTGGGCTGAATGCTTCTCTCTTTAAGCTGATATGACCTTGAAGCGTGCCCTTTCTTTTCTCTCTTGTGTTGTGTGTGTATCGAGTCTTCACTAGTCTTCACTTTAAATAGGCGGGAAAACTGATCGTACAGTGAGACTCATGGGTTGTATCTGTTGCATCTTGAATTTGTTTCTTGGACTTTGTGTATCGACTTTTCGACAGCCCTTTAGAAACGTTTTGTCTTTAATGCACTGATGCAACTTTCATTATTGTCCTTTGACTGGATAATGTCTTTGTACCTTCACGTACAGCTGGATTCCACTTGAGAGAGTTTGTCTTTATCCATAACTGAAGGATTCTAACTGATGCTTCGAACTGGTCAGTGGAACTGATATTTCAGTTGGGCTGGTGAAATCAGTTGACTCGTTAGTTGAATTTATTTCACACTTGTTTAGTTGGACTTACAGTTGGGTTTCTTCATCAGTTGAACACTCCTTCGGCTGGCCAGGCTTCTGTGGTTTTCCTGCTGAATTACCTATCAACTAGACAATCAGCTGGACTGCTCAATTGACGTAATCAGTTAGACTGATTCATTTTGTGCGATCAGTTGGGTCTTTAGTTTTGCGATGTAAACATCTCGTAAGTGATCCTAGATGCTGCACACTAAAATAGATCATTAGTAACATAATTAACAGGTTTGGTTATCACCAAAATCAAGATTGCGAACTTGAAAAGTTCCAACAATCTCCCCCTTTTTGATGATTACAAAACCTGAGCAGTTAAGCGCAATATATTCAATTCAAGGATTAGCAAGTTTAAATATTATTAAAAGCTCCCCCTTTGTAACTGAATTTAATGAAATTAAAATAAACAAAAACTCTATCTCCAAAACTGAGTTAAAACCTTTTAAAAGAGATGGACAGGATTAAGAAACTACTTTTCAGTTGATGAAAAGGAAAGAGTTTTTCGTAACAACTGAGTTTTAAAACTGATTGATAATATTTTTAGATTGAGAGAAAGACAAGAAGCTCCCCCTCAGCAACCTGAATAAAAACCCGTATCTGAAAGATATTTATATAGTCATTCATTAAGAGATTATAATCATTCAAGCAATGTAGACAAGATATTTGGAAATATCCACTCAGTTACAGTAAAACACAGCTGAAAAATACGATGTTTATTTAAAGAAATTTCCTTGTATTTACATCTGAGTACATATTTCAGTTTGAACAAGAAAGATTGTGATAAACATAAAAATTGTACATTAATTAAATGTTTTATAATATAAATATATAGTTTTTGTTTTATTAAATGTTTAAATATTATATGTTTTATAATAAATTGTATAAAATAAAAGTTGTTGTGTAATTACAAGTTTTTACTATTTTTTACAGGTTCGATAAAACAAGAATAAACTTGGCGTTGCAAATGGGATTAAGATGATTCTTGGACCTGTAGAAAGTTGATGTTAATATCTACAATATTGGTGTCAAGCATGAGATAAAAATCCTCTCACAATTGGGATCAAATTAAGCAACAAATAAAGTTATCAAAGGAGTGGCAGTTTTACCATGCTCTAGTATTTTGACCATATCTCTCAAATTACTTGGTCAAATGATTTGAAAAAAATACCACAACTAGACAACTCAATTATCCACATGTTTCTTTTTATGTGAAGAAGCAAATTCCAAGAAGAAGATTTTCAAAAGTGATGTGTAATATAATATAATATCTTGGAACACCAATGAAGACTTTTGTGTAAAAAAATAATATTTTATTTGTGGTTGTCTCCCCAAATTTGGCTATAAATAGGGGTGCATTGTAATGTATTGAGATATCCCTCATTCTATGAACAAACCTTTGAGTTCATAATATTTCTCTCTATATTTTTCCTTTATTTCTTCATTTAAATATAATTAGCATGTTAATTTCATATTCAAAGTTTTACCCTTTGAATAATGAATAGCTAACTTCCTAAAGTTGAGATGAAAAGGTGAAACTCTTGGCATGATAATAAGGTTACTAAAAGGTAAGAATCTATGTTTTATATTATTTAATCATTATTTATTGTTTATGTTATATTTATTTCTTTAAGCAATTTTATACTCTACTTATAAGTGGGAGTTTTGATTTATTGTTGCTATATGTTACACTAAATTCTTGTAACCATTTAAATGTTAGTTTGGTGTTACCAACCATTTAAAGTGGATGCCTTGATTTATTATATATGAATATATTATAATATTAAATTATTGGAACCATTTAAATGTTTGTTTGGTTTTACCAACCATTTAAAGTGGGAACCTTGATTTACTATATATAAATATATCATAATATTAATTTATTGGTACCATTTAAATTTTAGTTTGGTTTTACCAACCATTTAAAGTGGGAACCTTGATTCAGTGTTTACAAATTTATATAGCACAATAAATACTTGACCACATTTATAAGTTTTGTTATATATTATATACTTATAAGATAATAATATATAACATAATATAAATATGATTATTTAATATATTGGAACCATTTTATTAAGTGGATTTCAATAATGTTCGTTAATGTTAACTTTATTAAAATACTAAGAGTGGATCCTTTAATCTCAACTACTTAAATTAAAATTTGAACAATTAAAATTTACCCATTAAAGATTCAAACAATTAAAATTAAAAAGAAACAAAAACAAAAACAAAACAAAAAGACATTGTAGTGGACTTGTAATTACCTTAACTTCTCTGTGGATACGATATTCGGACTCAACGATTTATACTACTTGTGGACAACCTGCTCTTGGGAGTGCAACAATCAAAGTCGCAACAAGTTTTTGGCGCCGTTGCCGGGGAAGTATAATTTAATTTCAAGTCTATTTAATTTTGTTTATAGTTTATTTTTCTTTATTTAAATTTTTATTGCTTTTGTGTGTTTTTATTTTTTTTGCATTTGCATTTGCATGAGCATTTGGTCACGTACACTTAGTGGTCGACTTATTCGAAATAACCCTTTATTTTTACAAAACATGGCGGAAGAACCCATCCAAGAAAATGAAGATGAAATTCAATCTCAACATGATCATGATAGACGAAGAACACTTATAGATCACATGAATCCTACACGTACTAGTGCACCTTCATGTCTAGTTTTTCCCCCTGATGCATCTCATTTCAATTTTAAGCCTGGTATTATCCAACTTTTACCCAATTTTCATGGCTCAGATTCTGAAAATCCATACATGCATTTACGAGAGTTTGAAGAAGTGTGCAACATATATAATGATCTAAATTGTAGCATGAACACTATTCGACTTAAGCTTTTTCCTTTTTCTTTAAAAGATAAAGCTAAAACTTGGATACAAAATCTTAGATCGGGATCCATTCGAACTTGGGATGAATTGCAACAATTTTTGAAAAAGTTTTTTCCATCTCATAGAACAAATTCTTTCAAAAGGCAAATCATTACTTTCACTCAAAAACAAGGAGAAACTTTTTATCAGTATTGGGATAGATACAAAGAATTGCTTAATCTTTGTCCACATCATGGTTTTGAAATTTGGAGAGTTGTTTCTCAATTTTATGAAGGCTTAACACCTAAAGATAGGCAAATGGTTGAATTTATGTGTAATGCAACATTTGAAGATAAAGATCCAAATGAGGCAATTGAGTATCTCGATTCATTAGCTGAAAATGCTCAAAATTGGGACACTATAGGTACAATCGAACCATCAAACAAGATTCAATCTCCTACATCTGGTGGAGGTATGTACACTCTCAAAGATGAACATGATCTTCAAGCTAGATTTACCTCTTTGGCAAGAAAAGTTGAGGCACTTGAATTGAAAAAGAATGGTCAATTAAAATCTGTTCAAGAAATTATGTGTCACATCTGTGATACAAGTGATCATTTTACAAAAGATTGTCCCACTTTGCCCTCTTTTAAAGAATGTCTCCATGAACAAGCCAATGTTTTGAACAATTTCAAAAGGCCAAATTTTGAACCATTTTCTCAAAATTACAATCCAGGTTGGCGAAATCATCCAAATTTTAGTTGGAGGAATGATAATGCTGCACAATTTTCACAACCACATTTCCAAAATCAACAAAATTTTCAAAATTATGCACCTTATGTTCCTCCACCTAAAAGAAATTTGGAAGATACATTGAATTCTTTCATTCCAAAGCAAGAGTCTATCAATACTCAAACTGCTCAAACCATGACAGATTTGAAAGATACTCTTGCTAAATTTGCATCTGCACTTAATGTTCATGAAAAAGGTAAATTTCCTTCACAACCTCTGCCTAATCCCAAGGATCATCATTCACAAACTGGAACTTCTGGAACTCAATCGATGGATCAGGTAAAATCTGTTATTACTCTTCGAAGTGGTAAGGTTGTGGAAAAATCCATTCTTGAACCTTGTGAAGATGATGATAAATCAACTCCAAAGGGTAAGGAAGTGGAACCCATAACTTGCGAAGAGGAGGTTCAACAGACAGTGTCACCACCATTCTCTCATGCATTGAAAAATACAAAAAAATCAAATTTGAATTCTTATATATATGATATTTTTAAACAAGTAAAAGTTAATATTCCTTTATTAGATGCAATAAAACAGGTACCATCATATGCCAAATTTTTGAAAGACTTGTGCACTGTGAAAAGAAAATTGAATGTGAAAAAGAAAGCATTTTTAGCCGAACAAGTAAGTGCAATCATTCAAAATAATAATACTTTGAAATACAAAGACCCTGGTTGTCCTACTATTTCATGTATTATTGGAGAACGAAAGATTAAAAAAGCTTTGCTTGATCTTGGAGCTAGTGTGAATTTACTTTCATATTCAGTTTATCAAGAACTAAATCTAGGCGAGTTAAAATCAACTTCGGTAACACTTTTACTTGCCGATAGATCTGTTAAAGTGCCAAGAGGTATGATAGAAGACGTATTGGTCCAAGTTGATAACTTTGTATATCCTGTCGATTTCATAGTTTTAGATACACAACCTATCGAAGCTTGTAATGCAATTCCTATAATTCTGGGTCGTCCATTTTTAGCAACTTCTAATGCCCTTATAAATTGCAGGAATGGAATAATGAAGTTGTCATTTGGTAACATGACCTTGGAGCTCAATGTTTTTAATCTTTGTAAGCAACCACATGACAAAGGAGATGAAATTGAAGATGAAAATCTTATTGAAACTCTTGTGGAAGAAAACATTCAAGAAGGGAGTATTCGTGATCAATTAGATATTTGTTCAATTGAAACTGTTAAAGAAAATATTGAAATTGATCTTGATGATTTTATCAGGTATCACTCATTACCAGAATCAGAAAAAGAATTTGAGGTAAAATATGAGAACAAAGACGAACCACCCATATTAGAGTTAAAACCCTTGCCAGAAGAATTGAAGTATGCATTTCTTGGAGAAGATGAAACATATCCGGTGGTAATTTCTTCCAAACTAGAAAGTGATCAAGAAGGTTAATTAGTTGATATGCTTAAAAGACATAAAAATGCAATTGGTTGGACACTAAAAGATCTCAAGGGCAATAATCCACTAATTTGCACACACAAAATTCATTTAGAAGAAAATGCTAAAACATCTCAACAACCACAAAGGAGATTAAATCCACACATGAAAGATGTTGTGAAAACTGAAGTTCTCAACCTACTTGATGTTGGGATTATCTACCCTATTTCTGATAGTAAGTGGGTAAGCCCAACACAAGTAGTTCCAAAGAAATCTGGCATCACAGTGATAAAAAATGAAAAAGGTGAATTGTTAACAAGTCGAGTCCCATCTAGTTGGCGGATGTGTATTGATTATAGAAAATTAAATGACGCCACTAGAAAGATCATTTTCCATTACCATTTTTGGATCAAATTTTAGAAAGAGTAGCAGGTCATCCATACTACTTTTTTCTTGATGGATATTTAGGTTATTATCAAATTTCCATTGCACTCGAAGATCAAGAAAAAACTACATTCACATGTTCTTTTGGAACATTTGCATTCAGAATGATGCCATTTGGTTTATGCAATGCCCCAGCAACATTTCAAAGATGTATGCTAAGCATTTTTTGCGACATGGTTGAAAATTGTTTGGAAATTTTCATGGATGATTTAACTGTCTTTGGGAATACATTTGATAATTGCGTTGAAAATTTGGAAAAAGTTTTAAAAAGATGCGAGGAAAAAGGTCTTATTTTAAATTGGGAAAAATGTCATTACATGATTACTTCTGGAATTGTTTTGGGACATGTCGTGTCATCTCATGGAATTGAAGTTGATAAAGCAAAAGTTGATGTCATTGCCAATTTACCCCCTCCAAAAACCATTAAAGAAATTCGCTCATTTTTGGGACATGCTGGATTTTATCGGAGGTTTATAAAGGACTTTAGTTTAATCTCTAAACCCATTCGTAACCTCTTAACAAAAGACATTGCATTTGAGTGGACTCAAGTATGTCAAAATGCTTTTGATAAAATTATTCGACATTTAACATCAGCTCCTATCATGCAACCTCCTGACTGGTCTTTACCATTTGAAATCATGTGCGATGCGAGTGATTATGCAGTCGGTGCAGTACTGGGTCAAAGAAGAAACGGTAAGCCTTATGTGATATATTATGCAAGTAGAACTTTAAACAATGCTCAAATGAATTACTCCACAACTGAAAAAGAACTACTTGCTGTAATATTTGCATTAGATAAATTTCGTTCTTATTTGATTGGATCAACGACTATTGTGTTTACTGATCATTCTGCTATTAGATATTTGTTGACCAAACAGGATGCAAAGCCACGACTGATACGATGGATTTTGTAACTCCAAGAATTTGACATTGTGATCAAAGATAAAAAAGGAACCGAGAATGTCATAGCCGATCATTTATCGAGACTAGTAACAGGATCATCTTGTGAATTGACACCAATTAACGATAATTTTCCTGATGAACATCTATTTTCAGTTACTACTACACCTTGGTTTGCTAACATAGTAAATTTTCTTGTGACAGGAAAAATGCCACCGCAATAGAGTTCCCAAGATAAAAGAAAATTTTTGAATGAGGTAAAAAACTTTTATTGGGATGATCCGTATCTGTTCAAGTATTGTCCAGATCAAATTTTTCGACGTTGCATATCCGACAATGAGGTAAGTAGTGTCATTAAATTTTGTCATTCAGAAGCATGCGGAGGACATTTTTCCTCAAAGAAAACGGCTGCAAAAATCTTGCAGTGTGGATTTTATTGGCCCACTTTTTTTAAAGACACCCACGAAATCTGCAAGATCTGTGAAAATTGTCAAAAATTGGGTGCGATTTCAAAAAGAAACATGATGCCTTTGAATCCTATCATTGAAATTGAAATCTTTGACTGTTGGGGAATTGATTTTATGGGACCTTTTCCATCGTCGTTTGGATACTTGTATATTTTAGTTGCAGTTGATTATGTTTCCAAATGGATAGAGGCAATTCCATGTCGAAAAAATGATCATAAAATCGTCATCAAATTTTTAAAAGAAAATATTTTTAGTAGATTTGGAATTCCTCGAGCCATGACAAGTGATGGGGGAACTCACTTTGTTAATAAACCATTTGCTTCATTAATGAAAAAATATGGTATTACTCATAAAGTAACTACTCCTTATCATCCTCAAACAAATGGACAAGTTGAATTAGCTAATAGGGAGATAACGCAAATTTTGGAAAAAACTGTTAACTCAAATAGAAAAGATTGGTCTCTGCGACTTAATGATGTACTTTGGGCATATCGAACAGCTTTTAAAACATCATTGAATATGTCTCCCTATAGGTTGGTTTATGGAAAACATTGTCATTTGTCTGTGGAATTGGAACATAAAGCTTATTGGGCGATCAAAACTTTAAATTCAAGCATGGATGATGCCAACAAATTGCGTAAATTGCAACTTAATGAACTTGATGAACTCAGAAATGACGCGTATGAGAATTCAAGGATTTATAAAGCAAAAATCAAATCATTTCTTGATAAAACAATTCTTAGAAAATCTTTTGAGATTGGTAAAAAAGTTTTGCTTTATAATTCTCGACTTCACATATTCCTAGGAAAATTACGATCAAGATGGACAGGCCCATATGTTGTAAAGCATGTGTATACTTATGGAGCTGTGGATATTGAAAATCATAAAAATGGTGATATTTTTAAAGTAAATGGACAAAGGCTTAAACCATTTTTAGAAAATGAAATCTTTCAAGAAGAGTTTATTTCCCTTTCTGATCCTTGATTTTTTTTTTTTTGTTGCATTTAAGTTTGTTTGTTTTTATTTCAGGTTTTCTTAATATTTTTATTTTCCCGGTTAAATGGCGGATAACGGTACTCCGTGACTCTCATATTCGGTTAAATCAGTTTCCCACAATTGCTGATACAAAAATAAAAAAAAATAATTTCTTTTCTTTTCAAAATGGATGAAATTCTCTCAAAAATTTGTAAATATTTTCCCTCTGTTTCTGAAAATGTTCTAAGAAAAATTTATGCAGGAAGGTGTGAAAGATTGAGATTGCTAATGCAAAAAGGAATTCCAGAAGATATTCGTCTTGTAATAGAAGCTAAGGTCCGATTAGGAGGAGAAGTTCCACAATCATTGCTCATTCGGTATTTGCCTGGATTAGGAAAAAGCACTTATGCGAAAAAACGAAGGGCCAAAAGTTTAGGGGTTTGTCATAAGTGTGCAAGATGGACTTGTGACAAACGATGCAGATCTTTGGGATGTGTTTCCAATAACAGAGAAGATAAAATTGGTTTCATTAAGAATGGGCTGAGTAAGGAGTCTTTAGATAACATCTTATTGACTCTTGAGACGCATTCTAGTGGACATGTGCATATTGAACTTCTCCGTTTATGGAAACAATTCCAAGATGAGCGTCATAGTCTTGGGAATCCGACTAAAAAAGACCATGTTTGCCAATTTATAAGAAAATTGGATGGGAAGCGTATCCTCGACTCATAGAAGGCGTTGAAGCCGTTTCTGGACGTAAAACCAGAGGAAAATTGTGAGCCACAATCACACTACTGTTTATATGCATGTGTGTCATTATTGTTTTTACTATTTATTCTGTTTACAGCTGTGACCCATAGTTTTGTCATGATAACATATTACTCCTATAAAATCTCTCATCTTTCTCTCTATTTTCGCAGAAAAAAAAAAGAAAGTAAAAACATGGCTGGATCCTCTACACAAACATTGAAAAATATTTGTGTATTTTGTGGGTCGAGTCCTGGAAAAAATGAAGTGTTTGTAGAAGCAGCGAATAATCTTGGAAAGATATTGGCTGAGAGAAAAATTCACTTGGTATATGGGGGAGGTAATATTGGGTTAATGGGATCTGTTTCAACATCTGCTCATCTTGGAGGTAGTCAGGTTTTGGGTATTATTCCTACAGCTTTAGCTGAAGGAAATATTACAGGTGTTACGATTGGGGAGGAATTAAAAGTTTCTTCTATGTATGAAAGAATCACTCAAATGATTGAAAATTATGATGCTTTTATTGCACTACCAGGTGGTTTTGGTACATTAGAAGAAATTTTCATACTGTTTCTTGGGCACAACTTAATATCCATAATAAACCTGTGGGCTTGTTGAATATCAATAATTATTTTGACAGTTTGTTGACATTTCTTGATAAAGCTGTGGAACAGAATTTCATTTCAGATAATTCACGACGGATGCTCATCTGTGCTTCGACTGCCGACCAATTAATTGATGATTTGGAAGCTTTTGTTCATAAGCCTGATCCGATGATAACAAAGATCAATTGGTCGCAATCAAGCAGTAAGAAAAGGAAGTTGGATCATTGATTCAAAAGTCGTGGATTGGTTTGCGTTTGTTTCAGTTTGTTATCTTCAATAAAATTTCAGGTGATATCTCTTTCATTATGTACTCTTTATTAATAGTTATTTTGACATTAGGGACAATGTCATATTCTGATTGGGGGAGAACAAACTTATAAAAAAAAAATTTTAAAAAAAAAATAATATATATTATTTTAAAATAAAATCATGTTTATTGTTTGTATCTTAGTAATTTTTGCAAAAATTGTCATACATTACATGTTTGAAAGATTTAAATTAGAACATGCATTAATCTATTTAAGAATGTTTAAATTTTTCTTTGAAAAAAAGTCAATTTTAATATTCTGATCAATATAAAAATATGATTTATGAAAACTTTTTGAGTGATTAACCATTGTGATAATATCAGGTATTAAAGTATATGGCCCAAGATATACCTTATAAGAGTGCCTATAATTTTAAACTCACACATATTTTGTGAGTGAGTGGAGAGGACTGAGAAAACAGCTTTCGAGCCTTTATTGATCATGAGAGAGACTATCTATTGTTTAGATCTTGAGTTCTTATTTTGAAGAAAAAAAAATGATATTTCCTGAAAAAAAAAGGGAGAAAAATACAAAAAGAAAGATATTGAATATCTATGTAATTTTTAAGTTATATGCGACGACCCATATATCTCTCATATAAAAAAAAAACAAAAAACAAAAAAGAGAGAGAAATTTATTGTACAAATTAAATAAATATGTGGTCAAGAAGCATAAACTTAGTCTGATTCCATGATGTTATGCAAAATATATATATATATATATCAGGAAAAAATATATAATAAGAACAACTAGATTTTGAATCAATGGATTTTCTATCTTTTGATTAGTTTGGCTCGTTTGTCTGTCTGCATTCTGTAAACCATTCTTCTGAGCATTTATCTGTATTCCAACTCCATGAGAGAAATCGTTGTCATAAATTGAAACATTTATTAACCTGTGAGGATATGGAGTTGAGACTCTTACTAGGAATTTCTGAAGGCCGTGTACATTTAACTACCTGAAATAAGCTTTGAATTAATTATTTCATAAATTATAATTATGATGATCTTGATATAACTTTGACAGTTTCAAATTTAATTTAAACACTTAGATAGTTTTGATTACATTTCTATTTAAATTAATCAATATGTTTTGTATTGCTATTAACGCTTAAATTGCTGGGACTAGCAATAAGCTGGTTGGGAGGTGTGATAAACATAAAAATTGTACATTAATTAAATTTTTTATAATATAAATATATAGTTTTTGTTTTATTAAATGTTTAAATATTATATGTTTTATAATAAATTGTACAAAATATAAGTTGTTGTGTAATTACAAGTTTTTACTATTTTTTACAGGTTCGATAAAACAAGAATAAACTTGGCGTTGCAAATGGGATTAAGATGATTCTTGGACCTGTAGAAAGTTGATGTTAATATCTATAATATTGGTGTCAAGCATGAGATAAAAATCCTCTCACAATTGGGATCAAATAAAGAAACAAATAAAGTTACCAAAGGAGTGGCAGTTTTACCATGCTCTAGTATTTTGACCATATCTCTCAAATTACTTGGTCAAATGATTTGAAAAAAATACCACAACTAGACAACTCAATTATCCACATGTTTCTTTTTATGTGAAGAAGCAAATTCCAAGAAGAAGATTTTCAAAAGTGATGTGTAATATAATATAATATCTTGGAACACCAATGAAGACTTTTGTGTAAAAAAATAATATTTTATTTGTGGTTGTCTCCCCAAATTTTGCTATAAATAGGGGTGCATTGTAATGTATTGAGATATCCCTCATTCTATGAACAAACCTTTGAGTTCATAATATTTCTCTCTATATTTTTCCTTTATTTCTTCATTTAAATATAATTAGCATGTTAATTTCATATTCAAAGTTTTACCCTTTGAATAATGAATAGCTAACTTCCTAAAGTTGAGATGAAAAGGTGAAACTCTTGGAATGATAATAAGGTTACTAAAAGGTAATAATCTATGTTTTATATTATTTAATCATTATTTATTGTTTATGTTATATTTATTTCTTTAAGCAATTTTATACCCTACTTATAAGTGGGAGTTTTGATTTATTGTTGCTATATGTTACACTAAATTTTTGGAACCATTTAAATGTTAGTTTGGTGTTACCAACCATTTAAAGTGGATGCCTTGATTTATTATATATGAATATATTATAATATTAAATTCTTGGAACCATTTAAATGTTTGTATGGTTTTACCAACCATTTAAAGTGGGAACCTTGATTTACTATATATAAATATATCATAATATTAATTTCTTGGTATCATTTAAATGTTAGTTTGGTTTTACCAACCATTTAAAGTGGGAACCTTGATTCAGTGTTTACAAATTTATATAGCACAATAAATACTTGACCACATTTATAAGTTTTGGTATATATTATATACTTATAAGATAATAATATATAACATAATAAAAATATGATTATTTAATATATTGGAACCATTTTATTAAGTGGATTTCAATAATGTTCGTTAATGTTAACTTTATTAAAATACCAAGAGTGGATCCTTTAATCTCAACTACTTAAATTAAAATTTGAACAATTAAAATTTACCCATTAAAGATTCAAACAATTAAAATTAAAGAGAAACAAAAACAAAAACAAAACAAAAATTGTAGTGGACTTGTAATTACCATAGCTTCCCTGTGGATACGATATTCGGACTCACCGAATTATACTACTTGTGGAACCCCTGCTCTTGGGAGTGCAACAATCAAAGTCGCAACAGATTACTACAATCGTAGCATATTTTAAACAACATCAGATATCAGTTGGTCTGTGTGACAGAACTGGATATACCATCAACTGGTTGCTTGACTGCTTAAACTGCTGCATCGGTTGTGAGTTTATCTTGCTAGAGAAACGAGTTAAACTGCTTGAACTTGACTTTTTAGCAGACTAACTCGTCGAGCAGACTCTGACTAAACTCAACTGGAATGCAGCTGGTGATTTTAATCATCCAACGTCCCAGCATGGATGAGTTTCGTCTGAAGAACAGCTGACCTGGTAGGCTTGCAACTGAAGACTTGTTCAAGGAGCAATTTAGCTGTGCATCTTTGCAGATGATTCTCAGTCCCCTGCAGGCTAATTAAAAACCCCTAGTAAAGAGTCTAAAAAAGTGGCTGCAATATTAGTCGCAGAGCCAATCCTCTCAACTCTTTACCAAAGGGCGACGTATAATTATTTTCAAATAGTTTTGAAAATCATATGAGATACTTTTAAATAGCTTTTAACACTATTTTAAATTGAGATTTTAAAACACAGTTTTCTTCAAATGTTTTTCTTAGAACAACCTGACTCCGATACCAATTGAAGGATCGTTTGCTCAGCATCTTTGGGATGCTTCAAACAAAATATTCTCCAATGAGCTGCAATAGCTCGTGTTCTAAGAATATTAACACCGATGAATTAAATCGAGTTCGGTTTTGGGATGCTTCAAACAAAATATTCTCCAATGAGCTGCAATAGCTCGTGTTCTAAGAATATTAACACCGATGAATTAAATCGTGTTTGGTTTTAAAACCAAGCGGAAGAAACTAAAAGTAATCCTTCGTGAAGAGTACTGATATATTTAGAAAACATTTAAACTTATGTGAATAACTAACTGAAATAAGACAGATTAGTATTTGCATTTTTCAGTTCAGTTACGGTGACAACGGAACTGACGAATATTCCAACTGATCAAAACAGTTTGAAAACAATAGTTAATCAGTTAAATACAAAAGATATGTTTATGGATGTTCGAAGACTTCAACTGCTCCTACGTCACCCCTTCCATCTCTACGGATAGGATCCACTATAATACTTTGATTTATACAACTACTTGTACAAACCCACTCAGCTAGGACTTATACTACTGCCTAAACTAAACTCCTAGCTACGACTGAAGGCAGCACCTTCCAGCCAACACTTCTTTAACGTCTATGTGTCAAAGACTACATACACAAGTTTAACGTCTTTGTGCAAGACCGTTTTTGGATGGATTAGAGAGTGTTTGTGTGTGTGTGAGAACTGAACGGGGATGTTCTCACACACTGAGGGAAATATGCTTCTTCTCTAAGCTCATATATTTGTGAAGAGTTTCCTCGACTGGGCTGAATGCTTCTCTCTTTAAGCTGATATGACTTTGAAGCGTGCCCTTTCTTTTCTCTCTTGTGTTGTGTGTGTATCGAGTCTTCACTAGTCTTCTCTTTAAATAGGGGGGAAAACTGATCGTACAGTGAGACTCATGGGTTGTATCTATTGCATCTTGAATTTGTTTCTTGGACTTTGTGTATCGACTTTTCGACAGCCCTTCAAAAACGTTTTGTCTTTAATGCACTGATGCAACTTCCATTATTTTCCTTTCACTGGATAATGGCTTTGTACCTTCACGTACAGCAGGATTCCACTTGAGAGAGTTTGTCTTTATCCATAACTGAAGGATTCTAACTGATGCTTCGAACTGGTCAGTGGAACTGATCTTTCAGTTGGGTTGGTAAAATCAGTTGACTCGTCAGTTGAACTGATTTCACACTTGTTCAGTTGGACTGATCAGTTGGGTTTCTTCATCAGTTGAACACTCCTTCGGCTGGCCAGGCTTCCGAGGTTTTCCTGCTGAATTACCTATCAACTAGACAATCAGCTGGACTGCTCAATTGACGTAATCAGTTAGACTGATTCATTTTGTGCGATCAGTTGGCTCTTTAGTTTTGCGATGTAAACATCTCGTAAGTGATCCTAGATGCTTCACACTAAAATAGATCATTAGTAACATAATTAACAGGTTTTGTTATCACCAAAATCAAGATTGCGAACTTGAAAAGTTCCAACAGTCTCCCCCTTTTTGATGATTACAAAACCTGAGCAGTTAAGCGCAATATATTCAGTTCAAAGATTAGCAAGTTCAAATATTATTAAAAGCTCCCCCTTTATAACTGAATTTAATGAAATTAAAATAAACAAAAACTCTATCTCCAAAACTGAGTTAAAACCTTTTAAAAGAGATGGACAGAATTAAGAAACTACTTTTCAGTTGATGAAAAGGAAAGAGTTTTTCGTAACAACTGAGTTTTAAAACTGATTAATAATATTTTTAGATTGAGAGAAAGACAAGAAGCTCCCCCTCAGAAACTGAATAAAAACCCGTATCTGAAAGATATTTATATAGTCATTCATTAAGAGATTATAATCATTCAAGCAATGTAGACAAGAGATTTGGAAATATCAACTCTGTTACAGTAAAACACAGCTGAACAAATACGATGTTTATTTAAAAAAATTTCCTTGTATTTACATCTGAGTACATATTTCAGTTTGAACAAGAAAGATTACTACAATGGTAGCATATTTTAAACAACATCAGATATCAGTTGGTTTGTGTGACAGAACTGGATATACCATCAACTGGTTGCTTGACTGCTTAAACTGCTACATCGGTTGTGAGTTTATATTGCTAAAGAAACGAGTTAAACTGCTTGAACTTGACTTTTTAGCAGACTAACTGGTCAAGTAGACTCTGACTAAACTCAACTGGAATGCAGCTGGTGATTTTAATCATCTAACGTCCCAGCATGGATGAGTTTCGTCTGAAGAACAGCTGACCTGGTAGGCTTGCAACTGAAGACTTGTTCAAGGAGCAATTTAGCTGTGCATCTTTGCAGATGATTCTCAGTCCCCTGCAGGCTAATTAAAAACCCCTAGTAAATAGTCTAAAGAAGTGGCTGCAATATTAGTCGCAGAGCCAATCCTCTCAACTCTTTATCAAAGAGCGACGTATAAATATTTTCAAATAGTTTTGAAATTCATATGAGATACTTTTAAATAGCTTTTAACACTATTTTAAAGTGAGATTTTAAAACACAGTTTTCTTCAAATGTTCTTCTTGGAACAACCTGACTCTGATACCAATTGAAGGATCGTTTGCTCAGCATCTTTGGGATGCTTCAAACAAAATATTCTCCAAGGAGCTGCAATAGCTCGTGTTCTAAGAATATTAACACCTATGAATTAAATCGTGTTTCGTTTTAAAACCAAGCGGAAGAAACTAAAAGTAATCCTTCGTGAAGAGTACTGATATTTTTAGAAAACATTTAAACTTATGTAAACTAACTAACTGAAATAAGACATATTAGTTTTTGCATTTTTCAGTTCAGTTACGATGACAACGGAACTAAAGAATATTCCAACTGATCAAAACAGTTTAAAAACAATAGTTAATCAGTTAAATACACAAGATATGTTTATGGATGTTCGAAGAATTCAACTGCTCCTACGTCACCCCTTCTATCTCCACGGATAGGATCCACTAGAATACTTTGATTTATACAAATACTTGTACAAACCCACTCAACTAGGACTTACACTACTGCCTAAGCTGAAATCCTAGCTACGACTGAAGGCAGAACCTTCCAGCCAACACTTCCATAATGTCTATGTGTCAAAGACTACTACATACACAAGTTTAACGTCTTTGTGCAAGACTGTTTTTGGATGGATTAGAGAGTGTTTGTGTGTGTGTGAGAACTGAACGGGGATGTTCTCACACACTGAGGGAAATATGCTTCTTCTCTAAGCTCATATATCTGTGAAGAGTTTCCTCGACTGGGCTGAATGCTTCTCTCTTTAAGCTGATATGACTTTGAAGCGTGCCCTTTCTTTTCTCTCTTGTGTTGTGTGTGTATCGAGTCTTCACTAATCTTCTCTTTAAATAGGCGGGAAAACTGATCGTACAGTGAGACTCATGGGTTGTATCTGTTGCATCTTGAATTTGTTTCTTGGACTTCGTGTATCGACTTTTCAACTGCCCTTCAGAAACGTTTTGTCTTTAATGCACTGATGCAACTTCCATTATTGTCCTTTGACTGGATAATGGCTTTGTACCTTCACGTACAGCTGGATTCCACTTGAGAGAGTTTGTCTTTATCCATAACTGAAGGATTCTAACTGATGCTTCGAATTGGTCAGTGGAACTGATCTTTCAGTTGGGCTGGTGAAATTAGTTGACTCGTCAGTTGAACTGATTTCACACTTGTTCAGTTGGACTGATCAGTTGGGTTTCTTCATCAGTTGAACACTCCTTCGGCTGGCCAGGCTTCCGAGGTTTTCCTGCTGAATTACCTATCAACTGGACAATCAGCTGGACTGCTCAATTGACGTAATCAGTTAGACTGATTCATTTTGTGCGATCAGTTGGGTCTTTAGTTTTGCGATGTAAACATCTCGTAAGTGATCCTAGACGCTTCACACTAAAATAGATCATTAGTAACATAATTAACAGGTTTTGTTATCACCAAAATCAAGATTGCGAACTTGAAAAGTTCCAACAGTCTCCCCCTTTTTGATGATTACAAAACCTGAGCAGTTAAGCGCAATATATTCAGTTCAAGGATTAGCAAGTTCAAATATTATTAAAAGCTCCCCCTTTATAACTGAATTTAATGAAATTAAAATAAACAAAAACTCTATCTCCAAAACTGAGTTAAAACCTTTTAAAAGAGATTGACGGAATTAAGAAACTACTTTTCAATTGATGAAAAGGAAAGAGTTTTTCGTAACAACTGAGTTTTAAAACTGATTGATAAATTTTTAGATTGAGAGAAAGACCAGAAGCTCCCCCTCAGAAACTGAATAAAAACCCGTATCTGAAAGATATTTATATAGTCATTCATTAAGAGATTATAATCATTCAAGCAATGTAGACAACAGATTTGAAAATATCCATTCAGTTACAGTAAAACACAGCTGAACAAATACGATATTTATTTAAAGAAATTTCCTTGTATTTACATCTGAGTACATATTTCAGTTTGAACAAGAAAGATTACTACAATGGTAGCATATTTAAACAACATCAGATATCAGTTGGTTTGTGTGATAGAACTGGATATACCATCAACTGGTTGCTTGACTGCTTAAACTGCTACATCGGTTGTGAGTTTATCTTGCTAGAGAAACGAGTTAAACTGCTTGAACTTCACTTTTTATGAGACTAACTGGTCGAGCAGACCCTGACTAAACTCAATTGGAATGCAGCTGGTGATTTTAATCATCCAACGTCCCAGCATGGATGAGTTTCATCTGAAGAACAGCTGACCTGGTAGGCTTGCAACTGAAGACTTGTTCAAGGAGCAATTTAGCTGTGCATCTTTGCATATGATTCTCAGTCCCCTGCAGGCTAATTAAAAACCCCTAGTAAAGAGTCTAAAGAAGTGGCTGCAATATTAGTAGCAGAGCCAATCCTCTCAACTCTTTACCAAAGAGCGACGTATAAATATTTTCAAATAGTTTTGAAAATCATATGAGATACTTTTAAATAGCTTTGAATACTATTTTAAAGTGAGATTTTAAAACACAGTTTTATTCAAATGTTCTTCTTAGAATAATCTGACTCTGATACCAATTGAAGGATCTTTTGCTCAGTATCTTTGGGATGCTTCAAACAAAATATTCTCCAATGAGCTGCAATAGCTCGTGTTCTAAGAATATTAACACCGATTAATTAAATCGAGTTTGGTTTTAAAACCAAGCGGAAGAAACTAAAAGTAATCCTTCGTGAAGAGTACTGATATATTTAGAAAACATTTAAACTTATGCAAACTAACTAACTGAAATAAGACAGATTAGTTTTTGCATTATTCAGTTCAGTTACGGTGACAACGGAACTGACGAATATTCCAACTGATCAAAACAGTCTGAAAACAATAGTTAATCAGTTAAACACACAAGATATGTTTATCGATGTTCGGATACTTCAACTGCTCCTACGTCACCCCTTCTATCTCCACGGATAGGATCCACTAGAATACTTTGATTTATACAACTACTTGTACAAACCCACTCAGCTAGGACTTACACTACTGCCTAAACTGAACTCCTAGCTACGACTGAAGGCAGCACCTTCCAGCCAACACTTTTTTAACGTCTATGTGTCAAAGACGACATACACAAGTTTAACGTCATTGTGGAAGACTGTTTTTGGATGGATTAGAGAGTGTTTGTGTGTGTGTGAGAACTGAACGGGGATGTTCTCACACACTGAGGGAAATATGCTTCTTCTCTAAGCTCATATATCTGTGAAGAGTTTCCTCGACTGGGCTGAATGCTGCTCTCTTTAAGCTGATATGACTTTGAAGCGTGCCCTTTCTTTTCTCTCTTGTGTTGTGTGTGTATCGAGTCTTCACTAATCTTCTCTTTAAATAGGCGGGAAAACTGATCGTACAGTGAGACTCATGGGTTGTATTGTTGCATCTTGAATTTGTTTCTTGGACTTTGTGTATCGACTTTTCGACTGCCCTTCAGAAACGTTTTGTCTTTAATGCACTGATTCAACTTCCATTATTTTTCTTTGACTGGATATTGGCTTTGTACCTTCATGTACAGCTGGATTCCACTTGATAGAGTTTGTCTTTATCCATAACTGAAGGATTCTAACTGATGCTTCGAACTGGTCAGTGGAACTGATCTTTCAGTTGGGCTGGTGAAATCAGTTGACTCGTCAGTTGAACTGATTTCATACTTGTTCAGTTGGACTGATCAGTTGGGTTTCTTCATCAGTTGAACACTCCTTCGGCTGGCCAGGCTTCTGAGGTTTTCCTGCTGAATTACTTATCAACTGGACAATCAGCTGGACTGCTCAATTGACGTAATCAGTTAGACTGATTCATTTTGTGCGATCAGTTGGGTCTTTAGTTTTGCGATGTAAACATCTCGTAAGTGATCCTAGATGCTGCACACTAAGATAGATCATTAGTAACATAAATAACAGGTTTTGTTATCACCAAAATCAAGATTGCGAACTTGAAATCATGAGACCATATATTCAGTACAAGTTGCTGACGTGGATGTGCTTTTAGTCACATAAATTGATTGAAATTCATTATTAACGATGATATATATTTATAGAGACATATGACTGTTATTGTCATGAGACCATATATTCAGTACGAGTTGCTGACATGGATGTGCTTTTAGTCACATAGATTGATTGGAATTCATTATTCACGATGATATATATTCATAGAGGCATGTGACTAATATTGTTGATTTTCCGGAATAAATGTTTGTCACCAAAATATTGATTGAATTTACTTTATGATCTCTTGATGTGAGTTGATAAATGGTTTATGGTTCTCCGTATGATACTTACAGTCAATGGGATCTCTTGATGCAAGTTGATAAATGGTTTATGGTTCTTCGTGTGATAGTTACGGTTATTTATTTAATTTATGTATATGTTTGATTATGATTATGAACATACAAATACCTTTTTATGGGATATGTTTTTCAGGTGACAAGTCCATAACAAGGGGGTATGGATCAGAGTTAGGGTGAGGTGACAGGCGAGGGGCAAAACCTTTTCATACCACTCTGTAGTTTTCTCGGACATGTTTTTAGGAGAAACACTAAAATACAGTAATATAATGTGTCAAACGAAGAGGAAGGACATAATTTTTGGAAATAAAGAGTGTACTTTTTATTATATCTTCTACAATAAAGAACATAATCGTTGGGTGTTTTAAGCAATCTCTGGTTCCTTTGCCAAGGGCAATTGGAACATGCAAGCTAGGGTCATCTACAGAGTGAGGTGTATATTCATTGTGTGTGATATGATTTTCAATTGTTACCCTTTGATTTGCACGAGTTCAAGGACCGACCGAGTTTTCCACCTTGAATATGTTCGACTAAATAATCTCAGGACATCTCTGTTGGGACATCGTATTCTCGCACCCAAGACGCAGCGGAAGTTAAAAAATTTTGTTCTTGGGCGTCGTGTGTTTAAAACATTCATAGGGCGTTTAAGATCATACCTTTGCGTTTCTAATGCTGGACTCCAAACTATTCCGGTTTTAGACGGATATAGCCCTTCTTGTATTTTCCTACGAATGGTTCTTCTCTTTTGATCGCCTAATAAGGTCCACGATCGAAGACTTTGTTCCTCGCTTGGTTTGCATTAGAAAATCCAAATGATTTGTGCGTTGAGATTGCGCACTCCGAATTTCCAAAATCCTTTGACGGTGTAGCGTCGGCGGCGCGGTGATGGAAGAAAAAATCCCTTGGCCAAAAATTTCCCAACCAATTTATTTCATGGCCGAGACTACCATGATTCTAAATCATGGATTTGGTGTTAATTGACTATTAAACAATCATTAACTAATAATTATTGATTCTTAATCAACAATTAAGCAAATCCAATTTGCCTTGTAGGCCAAAATATCTTCACCGATATTTTATGGTGGCCGTGAGTTTTCTTCAAGGAAGGGAAGGATTCTTGAGTGTATTGTGTACAAAAGTTTTCATCATCTAACAATGAGCCCTAATAGTGTATTTATAGAGTGAGACTCCTAATCTAATTAGGAGTCCATCTCCCACAATGACTCTAATAATTTTATTATATTTAAACTCTCATATAATTAATATATAATATATTTATTAACCTTTAATAATACATGATATAATAATATTATATACACATATTTTATATCACCATATAAAATATATATATGTATATTAATTAAATTAAATAACCATTATTTAATTAATAATTTAACTCCTTAGTTAATTTAATTCTAAACTCCTCTAGAACATATATGAGAATTTGTGCATGTTAGTAGTCACTACTACTAGCACAATCATTTAATTAGTAAATTCTTAATTCACTAAATAAATGATTTCGATCTCATTATAATCCCGATCGACGATCCGAGAGCGCCGATGTGTCAAGGATACAAATTTTGTTCATATAATGAAAATCGAAAATTTCGAAGATCAAAACTTTCATTTGCCAAATTTAGAATTTACCATATATGACAGTTATCATATTTGGCAGCTGCCAGTTTTAGTGAACTCCTTTACAAGACAAGCAGTTCCACTCTCCTTCCTTATTTAGCAATTATGCTAACTTCCACTTCTTTCATCCAATGGAATCAGCTCATAAACTCTTTTATAAGCTTCCAATTTGATCTCCATAAAACTATAGTCGTCAAATTCCAACTCCTTGAAATTTGACTATCTCAACGGGAACACAGAATCCGATACTTGTGTGACCCTCAATGGTTCAGGAATACAACTAGTCGTGGGTTCACATCTCCATGTGATTCAGAATAACATTTATTCTTATTCAGGTTTACCCTAGTTAACCCCATTCTTTTCATCAACTCCTTGATCAAGAATGTTAGAATTCATTTCTCATTGCACCCATCGGACCATAGTAAGAGCTTCTGTTAGGATCGGTTAACGTATCAAAAGTGTTTAGAAAGGGGGGTTGAATAAACACTCACAAGAAAAATTAATCTTTTCAAATTTTGAGTTCAGTTTGGTGACAAACTGATTCTCAGAAGGTAACTGACTGAAAGATAGAATACAAAAATAAAATGCGCAAGGGTTGTTTATGGATGTTCGGAGATTTCAATTACTCCTACGTCACCCCTTCTATCACAAGGATAGGATATTCACTAAAAGACTTTGATCAAATACAAGAATTGTACTGACCCACTTCAGCTTGGACTTAACACTGCCAAAAACTAAAACTCTTAGTATTACAGAATGTTCTCAGTGCTTAACTTATCTTAGCACTATCGAATTTCAATGATTATTACAACTTGCTTGTAAGCTCAAATTGTAGCCTTAACTGCTACGAATAAATCAAGTAAGAGGTGAGCTGAGATTTTGATAGAGTGACAGCAAGCTTTTTGAATAGTATTCACTTCGTTGTTGTTTTCAGCTGCTCTTCTGTCATATTTATATGCTTCTTTTCCAACGGTAACTTGAGATAAATTTGAATCTATGTATCCGTTGATTTCCACTTCATTATTTTTTGAACTTTGTTTGCGGCGTCTTAATTGCTTTAGCCGGAATGCGTTGTTCTAGGTAGTCTTGGTTATGGTGCGGCGTTTCATATTCAGTTGTAATCTGTTATGTCTCTTTGTCGGTTGAAAGTTCTTTCCCGAGACATCTTCAGCTGAGAGATACTTAACTTTAAGGCATTCAGCTGGATGTATTAATTGATCGGTTTCCAACTGATCAGTCAGTCGATTTCAGTTATTATGTCCAGTTGGTTCGTATTTTCAGTTGGTTGATCAGTTTGTCAAACTCCAGAATTTAGTTTCCAACAATTTCCCCCTTTATGGTGTTTGACAAAATTAAGTAACTGAACTCTTTGTAGATAAGAGATTGATCAACTGAATTTCACGATTGATTGGACTTTTTGTAGATAAAATAAGAAACTGATCAACTGAATCAGTAACTTGATGAGTACAGTGAAGACTGCTACTGAAACTAGAATTTCTTCTGTTGTTCTAGCATTCCTTTGATTTCTTCCCCCTTTTTGTCAAACAGCTCCATCTTCTCAGATAATTTTCGAACATCAGTTGAAAGAATTTTGACATCTGCTGAGATACTTGAGACATCAATTTGTAAACAGGTCTGCAGCAATTCCATTTTATTAGAAACAGAAGTTTCTAATCGTTGAACCCGTTGACTAACTACATCCTGAGTTGTAAATAGGCTTTGAGCTAGACCTTTCTTCATCTCATCTACAGTTTTGGTGAGAGAATCCATGTTTGCTTGAATTGCTTTCAGTTTTGCAGAGTCATATTCGATTGAAGAATCCAATTTGACAGTGTGAGATAATTGTGTAGATTGAATCTTCTTGATGTCAGTGATTATCTGCTGCATATTTTGGATCTCTTCAAGAACAAGATCCATTTCTGTAGATTGAGGAAGAGGTGACTGATGAGGGAATTCCGGTCCCTTTGTGGTTTGATCAAATATAACCAACTCTTGGTTAGTTGCTACTATTTCAGCAACATTCTGAACTGAAGTGATTGTTGCAGCAATGTCTTCTGGAACTTGAGGCGGAGAAAGTGGATGTTGATCAGCAGATGAGCTGCCTGGAGGAATAATAGAGTCTGATGAAGTCAAAATTGGTGTCTCCAGAGGATGATCTTGGGGATCAATTTGCACATCAGTTGGAATAGTCTGTTCAGCAGAAGGATCTGGCTGAACTGGTGCTTCTGAAGAGATAGGCACCTCTAGATTGATTTGATCAACGGGATGATCAACATTGTCAGAAATGGGTTCACTCAATTGGGATTCTTGCACCACTATCTGAATAATTTCATCAATGTTTGCGAAAGATAATTCTGCTTCAGTGTACATTTGATGTTCACCAGTTGGTGATTGAGACACATCCTGAACTGGCTCTTCAGTTGGAATAATAGCCTGTTCTGATGATGACTCTTTCTGCTTTGAGGGAGGTTCTTCAACTATTTCCTTTTCATCATCGTCTGAATCTCCTTGATGAAGGACTAACTCTTGATCTATTTCCCAAAACTTTATCTGAGATAGCAATCCCATCAGATCGGTGTCTAGCTGAGTGATCACCGCATGATCAGCATAGGCAGTAGGATTTGTTGGAACGTAGTTAGCCTTCAGTTTGTCAATAATTTGTGTTAACTTCTTTGCTCTCATCTGATCAAACAAATATGTTTGTCTCTCCATAGCTTGGGCAATGGTGGCAGCTTTGACTATCTTGAGGACAGAAGCTTCTAGTTTGATGAATTTGTTCAGTTGAGATTTCTTTCTTAGTTGCTTGGCAAAAATCTGTGTACGATAGGCTGTCCAAGCATCATAGAGTTGAAGTTTTGATGCTGCAAAATCATTAACCTCGTCCCAAACAAGGTCAATGTGGGTTTGAATGGGATTGGATGGCCTTGGTTCTTCAGTCAATTTTCCCTTGCCTTTGTCAGAACTGAGGATGTGTGGAATTTCCAGACCAGTTCGTGTAGGTGTACGTGTGCTATAATCGTGTGTACAATTTAAATGATTCAAATGCTTCCACGTTTTCAAAATAGGATTCATCATTAGATAGTAGACAGTCACGTCACATGATTTGGAATATAATTCGTTTTAATCAGTTAACTTATATGAGAAGATTAGTGAAATTCCCAACTGAAAGATCAGTTGAAAGACTGTGTTCTTTCAGTTTGAGAACTTACTAACATTTGTCTTCTCAGTTAACCTCTTAAAACTATTATTCCCCCTTAATTAGTGCATAAGATAATTAAAGCGAACAAATTCAAAGATTAGAAAGATTATCGGTCTGCTGAAATGTTGACGACTCTTCAGCTTCCTTGATATTCTGCTATAAATAGACATAACCCAGTTAGTTTCAGTTATATTAGTGAAAAATATTCAAAACTAAAGAATGGCAGATGCGAGTAGCTCGAGTGCTTCGCCATTTTCTCTTGAAGCTAGGAAGACTGCCATAGAAGACGAAGTCTTCTATCAGAGTCTTCCCTACTGGGAAAGGTTACAGGAGCTAGAGTTCCTGTATAATTCTGGAGAGGCTACTACTCCCAAGCTGATGGCAGAGTTGAGAGAAGTGCGGGAGCACTTGATCATAGCTGTGTGGGTGGACGTCTTCAAGGAAGGTCATATCTATCAGCTGATGTGTCAAGACCCGTATTTCGTATTCGTAATTTTGCGGAATTGTTAAAAAATTTCTAAATAGATAATTATCTTGTCCCATTTAATTAAAGTAAACATGTAAATAATTTTAATTTTAAAATAACAGGGGAAGCAAATATTGTTTTCAACCAACAATTTAAAAATAATTAAACGTAAACATCAACTTAAAAATAATCCAACGTATTAAAACTGAGTTTGAATAATAAAAGGTGCATAAATTAAATCATGAGGTCCTCGGGATTACTACTGCTGTCCCAAGATCGCTCACTGGTCTCCGTCTGCGGTCCCGACCTCATCAATACCTACAACAATCAAGTCTAGTGAGTCTAAAGACTCAACACGTATATATCGTGAATAACAAGTAAATATATCATAAAATCGCATGCAACGTAAAAATAAAGTATCGTAAAGCGTACGGTGAAAATAGCATCATGAATAATTATAACTACGTGCATATCTGAAAATCATACGTAAAAGCTTTGCTCAATAGAGCTCTGTCATGTCATATCATAATTTTTCTGGTAGAGATAATGTTTCTAAGCAAGTGACCCATAACATAGCGTAAGCGCCTGATCAGACTAAACCACAGTATACTGGGCGGTAGAGATCAATCACAGCCCTTGGACGTGATGTCCGTACCCATACATAATCATAAACCGGTCGTAAGTCACCGGGCGGAGAGGTCCTCGGTTGTTCCTACCGACTTCCAAACCCATAAGCATAAGGTGGCCACAAGACATATAGCATATATCTCAAAAATAAACATTTTATATTTTTATGCACGTAATATAATTATAACCTTATTTTTACCGGATGAGTTGGATCGCTCCCAGGCTCGCTGCGACATAATTCTAATATGTGACACATGCAAATAATTTTAACTTGACAAAAACTTAACCACTAAACCAAAAACGAGACGATTAGGACCAACAACTTTATTTTTAATCATGGCTTCGTACCAACCCGAACCAACATTAAACCGACGTTTAACCATGATTAAAAATACCCCAAACATGCAAACCACGAAAATAGGTGAAAGAAATCCAAAAACATAAAACACTCTTTCGAGAGTCATTTTGACACCTTTCACCGTAAATTCCCGTACGACCTCTAAACTTGACCAAATCACGAACGACCAAAAACATGACCTTCCTAACTCATTGAGGTACTTTCCAGTCCAAGGCCATGGGCTAAAAGCCAACCAATAACTCAAACCACCTCCTAAACCACGACGCAAAGTTGCTGTAAAAAGGCAGCAATATCAGCTTGTGTCTTTTGTAGTGAAAATCCTAAAGAACTCTTACCAACATCCTAAGGCATGGCTTGGACCATGGTTAAGGGCTAAATGCCAACCATAAACCGAGACAACACCTAGGACAATGCATCATACTAGCCGAGAAATACAGCATGCTGTGTCTTGAGATGTATTAACTTGTTTTACTGTCTTGAGTCGTTCCAATGGCAATTTGATCAACCATGGCTCGACCTAGACATGATGGAGTGTTGTATAAACCATGGCTATGGGCTATAAGCCAACCATAATCCAAACAAAACACCCAAAACCGAAAGTGTGCTCATGCAGAATTTTGAAGAAACATAATGCAGCTGTATTGTTTTGATGAAATTATGATGGATCCATGAACCAAACTTGGAAAGGACTCCTTAGCCACATCCTAGACATGCTAAGGGAGGGTTCTAGCCATGGCTACAGCCCCTAGGATCGCCAGGATTCGAACACATCCCTTAGACAATCAATGACAAAAATGTTTGACACAAAGCTGTAACTCCTTGAAATGTTGCTGTCAATTCTTTGTTGTGCGTGTATGGACTTGAACCATAGCCTCAAAAACACCCTAACACATTCTAATTCATGCCTAGTATCAGCCATGTGATCCTGGAACCGAGAAACATCCTGAAATCAACAAAACTTAGCAAACCCATGAAGTTGGAAACAAAAGAGTTTAGGAAAAATCTGTGCACATTTTGCTTGGTAAACCTTGCTGCAATTTCGTGATGTCTCATGATTCTTGATCATATATTGTTTTAAAATAGCTAGTATAACTTGATTGAAGAGCAAATAAGTAATATATACGTGCCTGGAATTTGTTTTGAAGAAAACAAATCAATACGACGCGACGGAACGGAGTCGAATTCTTTCCTCTTGTTTTTGCTACTGTTTTTGCTGTTGCTTTCACGATTTTTCAGCAGATGTTTTCTTCTGATATTTCGTGCATATGTGTGTAGGGTATGTAGGTAAGGAAGAGGAATGTAAATGGTGGGGTTAAAGGTGTCTTGAAGTGCATTTAGGGGAGAGTTACAAGTGATGAAGTTGGATGGAATTTGAAATACACTTTCATTCCAATTTTCTGCCGATCCCTTTCCCTTATTCTTGCCGCCAATTTATTTTATTGTTGCTGATATTTTTGAGTATATAGGATGTAGGGGTGTTATGTAAGGGAGATGAGGGTTACAAGAGTTGTTAAAGATGCCATAAAATGCATTAAGGTGGGGGTTACAAGTCAAGAATTTGAATGGGTTTGGAATGGTTTCTTATTTCCTACTGCATGCACGGTTTTGTTGTCTAATAGGTTGAGTAGAAATGAGGTATGTTATTGCATTTAAATTTACTACCCATTAGATAATTAAAATGAGAAATGAATACCCCATGAATTGTAATTAGGAATTGTTGGAATGGAGAGTTATCCACCTTTGAATATTTTAAATGTTGGACCCAAAATTATTACTTATTTGCATGGTGTTTTATTGTTTACATCATGTATGTTAATTGCTTAAGGTTTTAAATACTCATTCTACATTTTAATGAATTTACACCTTAATTTATAATGACCTCTTGCATGGCATTGCATGGATTTAACTTTAAGCATTTAAATACTATGTTTAATTTCTTGAATACTTCATACTTAGATTAATTCATTATCTCTTGTTTACATATTTTAATTTAAAATTAAATATTGAACCTAAAAGAATTTATTTACCAACTTAGCTCTAATTAATTAAATATATTCTAAAACATTCTATTTCTTTAAATTAAATTATTCTTTGACTTAAATTAAATTTAGGAATGTCTTTCTTATTATTAATCTTATCTTTAATCTTCAAACTCCGGTCCGTCCTCGCGTATTTAACTGAAAAAATAAAACTAAACTTTTGCTTTTAAAATAAATAGTTATGACTTGTCAAATATCAAAATGAATTAGACCCTTCATATATATATATATATATATATATATATATATATATACATAAAAATCATTTTTAAATTTAAATAGTAATAATTATGCATGGCTTATACATAGTCTGATTTTCGGGTCGTTACATGATGCTTCAAAAGGAACTAGAGCTCCTTAATCGCATAGCTTCTTCTCACAGCTTTTGCAAAACATCTTCCTCGGCTCTATCTGTTTGGTTGAAAATGTGGATAGATGATATAGAAGAAAAATATGAAAATGTAATTCAGGCAAATATTTATTGTTGAATGAAGTATTTATTTTGGCTTATCTTTGTTTTTCTTTTTCCTGCAAATAATAAATTATGATCATAAACAAATGAACTGATGAAAGACTAACTGATATAAGTTGATCAGTTAATTGTTGAGTTGTAAATGGTAGACTGATATCAGTTGACAATGAACAACTGATAGTTAAGAGGCCTTGGTAAATGAGAAAAACACTTCGGTTGACTAGAGTCTCTTCAGTTTCTTTATCATTCAAATTTTATCTTTCTATAAATAAGATGTTAGAATGTGAGACAACAACAGTTCAAAATGTCGGATTCAAGTGACTCTGATGCATGCAGCAGTACACACGTTCATGTTACTGAACAATCGAATCCACGTTTAGAAGAGATGAAGAGAAGGATGGAGGAATATGTTTTCAAAAAGGTGATGTCAACATGGTTTAAGATTCATGAGTTGCAGAGAGTGAGTGGAAGTGATGCAATTCCTACTTTTGCTCAGGAAGCAACAGCAAGAAAGTATCTTGAACGTTTTGAAGTTAGGCATGTTACAGATTTGATTGAGGACAAATGTTTGTTGGAGGCGATGTTATGGAAGGAGTGGCATGTGGTTGATAAGATTTCTAAAACTATGGCATTTTCTAGAATTCGAATTTATGAGATGAATGATTGGGTTAGGGATTGGCTAGATATAATTGGTTCTATGATTTCTGCTGTAAACTGGGAACGGTGATATTCTTAATGAATTATTATTTTCAATTTGTTGTGTTCTTATTTCTCTGCAGATAATTCTATTAGTGAAAGCAACATTAGTAATAATTTTAAGACAAATCAATTAAACCAAGAATATTGCGAAAGTAAGAAAACTTAGTCTCGGGTAATGGTTTGGTAAAGATGTCGGCTGCTTGTTGTTCAGTTGATATATACTCCAGTCTAATGTCCTTCTTCAAAACATGATCTCTGATGAAGTGGTGTTTGACATCTATATGCTTTGTCCTTGAGTGGAGAACTGGATTATAAGTGATGGCAATTGTACTCGTGTTGTCACAAAATATGGGCGAATTATTTGTAATTACTCCATAATCTTTCAGTTGTTGCTGGATCCAGATCAGTTGTGCACAGCAACTACCAGCAGCAAGGTATTCTGCTTCAGTTGTTGAGGTAGCTATAGATGTCTGCTTCTTGCTGAACCAAGAGATCAGTCTGTCTCCTAGAAACTGACAAGATCCACTTGTACTTTTTCGATCAAGCTTACATCCTGCATAATCTGCATCTGAATATCCAACTAAATTGAAAGTAGAGTCTTTAGAATACCATAACCCAACATTTTGTGTGCCCTTAAGATATCTCAAAATTCTTTTAGCAGCTGATAAATGTGATTGCTTAGGATTTTCTTGAAATCTAGCACACATGCACACAGCAAATACAATATCAGGGCGACTGGCAGTTAGGTATAATAATGACCCAATTAAACCTCGGTATAGTGTCTTCTCAACTGATATTCCCCCTTGATCAGTGTCCAATTTAACTGATGAGCTCATGGGAGTATTTGCAGCTGAACATGATTCCATGCCAAAATTCTTCAGCAGCTCCTTTGTATATTTAGTCTGACTGATGAATATGCCAGTCTCCAGTTGCTTCACTTGCAGTCCAAGGAAGAATGTCAGTTCACCCATCATGCTCATTTCGAACTTTTCCTGCATCAACTTAGCAAATTTCTCGCATAATTTGGGGTTAGTTGACCCAAATATGATATCATCAACATAAATTTGAACTAATAAAATGTGATTATTCTTAGTAAATTTGAACAAGGTCTTATCAACTGATCCAACAGAAAAATCATGATCAGTTAAAAATTTTGAAAGAGTTTCGTACCAAGCTCTGGGAGCTTGTTTAAGACCATATAATGCTTTGTTCAAATGATATACATGATCAGGAAAGATGTGATTTACAAAACCTGGGGGTTGTTCAACATATACTTCCTCTTGCAAATGGCCATTTAGGAATGCATTTTTTACGTCCATCTGAAAGACTTTGAAATTCTTGTATGATGCATAGGCAAGAAACATTCTGATTGCTTCCAGTCTTGCAACTGGAGTATATGTCTCATCATAGTCAATTCCTTCTTCTTGTCTATATCCTTGTGCTACTAATCTTGCTTTGTTGCGTCCAACCGAACCATCTTCGTTCAGTTTGTTCCTGAAAACCCATTTTGTACCTATGACAGTTTTTGAAATTGGTCTTTGAACTAAGTTCCAGACATTGTTATGAGTAAACTGATTTAGATCTTCTTGCATTGCATTTACCCAGTTAGGATCAGCAAGAGCTTCATCAGTTTTCTTTGGTTCTATTTGTGAAACAAAAGCTGAATAAATAAATAGATTTAGCATTTGATTGCGAGTTCTTACTGGATCAGATGGATTTCCTATTACCAATTCAGGTGGGTGTGATTTTCTCCATCTGTACTCATTATTTGTTGTATCGGCAATTTCTTCAGCTGGTAACTGAATATCATCAGTTTGCTCTATCAACTGATCATTAGGAATGGCTTCTGGTTCAGTTGATTGATCTGACACTTCTGGTTCAGGTGTTTGAATAGTGTTTTGATTAATATGATTGTCTTCTTCATTATCATCCTCCAAACTGATATCTGTCAGTCGATCAACTAGCTCAACTTGATCAGTTGGCATATTAGTTAGTTCAGTTTCATCGAAGTCAACATGAGCAGATTCTTCAACATTTAGGGTTTTCTTGTTAAAGACTCAGTAAGCTATACTAACTGATGAGTATACAAGAAATATTCCCTCTGCAGATTTAGCATCAAATGCTTTTAAATAATTTTTACCATTATCAAGGATAAAACATCTGCACCCGAATATTTAGAAATAAGTGATTATACTTTTTCTTCCATGCCAGATCTCATATGGTGTTTCTTATTAATCATTGATCTGTTCTGAGTATAACACGCAGTGTTTATTGCCTCTGCCCAAAACCTTTGAGAAATACCAGAATCAGCAAGCATTGTTCTAGCAGCTTCTTTAAGGGTCCGATTTCTTCTCTCAGCTACACCATTTTGCTGAGGAGTTCTAGCTGCTGAGAGCTCATGCTTGATTCCAGCATTTTCTAGAAAATTTGAAAGAGTTTGATTGATAAATTCAGTTCCTCGATCTGATCTGATTCGATCAATTCCAACTGATTTTTCATTTAAAAGTCTTTTGAAAAGCTTGATCAGTTGTGCAGCAGTTTGGTCTTTTGATTTGAGAAAGATAACCCAAGTAAATCTTGAAAAATCATCAACAATCACCAAGATGTATTTCATTCCCCATAAACTCATAACTGGTATAGGACCAAAGAGATCCATGTGCAATAGTTCTAAGCATCGGGATGAAGATTTACAGCCCTTGTTTTTAAAAGACGATTTTACTTGTTTTCCAAACTGACATGCTGAGCAAAGTTTTTCTTTTGAAAATCTATTTTGGGCAAACCAGTTACAAGTTCATGTTTACTCAGATAGGCAATGGATTTAAAATTTAGGTGACTTAGTCTCTTGTGCCACAACCAGTTTTTAGATGATTTGGAAGCAATAAAACAAACTGGTGCATTAGTTTGATCATTCCAACTGACTTTATATGTGTTTCCACAACGTTTGCCAGTTAGTATGATTTCATCAGTTGAAGTTTTAACTGAGCATGAGTTTTTGTCAAAATGTACTAAAAATCCAATGTCGCATAATTGCCTGATGGTGATCAAGTTATACTTCAGGTTTTCTACTAGTAGAACATCTTTAAAAGTAAAATTACCATGGATAAGCTTACCCTTACCCACAGTTATACCTTTGGAATTGTCCCCGAAACTGATATTTGGACCACTGTATTTGATCAGTTGAGATAGCACACTTGCATCTCCTGTCATATGTCGCGAGCACCCACTGTCCAAATACCATATTGAGTTCTTGTTTGTACCTGTTACCTGTTGGCTAGATGACTCTTCTGCTGCATCATTAGCCATCAAGCACTTTACATCCTCATCATCACTAGAACTGCAAGAGCTTTCTGGTTCCGACTCTTCACTGTCAGTTTCTGCCCATTTTGATTTGTTTTCTTCAGCTAAGAGTACTTCATGTTTCTTTATGAAGAACTTTTTATCTTCTTTGGGTCTTCTTTTGTGTTCATACGATTTCTTTCTTCTATCAGTTGAGCCTTGAACATCCTTCTTAGGTTTAGGACAATCAGCAATAAAGTGGCCTGATTTGCCACAGTTGTAGCATGCATTTGATTCATCCTTGGCATTGTTTCTTTGATATGGTTTCTGGAAGTTCCCTTGATTCTTTCTCATGAACCTTCCAATTTTTTGATAAACAATGACATAGCATCGTTACTCAACTGATCAGCAGATTTTTCAACTGAACTGATTTGTTCAGTTCTGACAGCGGCTAGAGCAGTTGTGGTTGCAGAAGTAGATGGTTCTCCTTCTCTGGTCTGCAGCTCAAATTCATAGGCTTTTAAATCAGCAAATAGATCATGGAGTTCGATTTGGTTCAGATCTTTGGACTCCCTCATTGCCATGGTCTTGACATCCCATTCTTTGGGAAGACCTCTCATTACGTTTAGTGCAATTTCTTTGTTGGTATACACTTTTCCAAGTGCATTTAGCTCATTGATGATACTACTTACTCTTTCATCATACTCGTGCATCGATTCTCCTGTTTTCATTTTGATGTTATCAAACTTTTTGCACAGCAACAGAAAGTTTATTTTCTTTGTTTTGATCATTTTCTTCACACAGCTGGATCAGCTTTTCCCAGATTTCTTTGGCTGTTTTACACATCTTTATTTTGCTGAAAGTCACTCTGTCCAGCGTTTTGTACAGAATATCTTTAGCCACATTGTCAAGATTTGCTTTTCTTTTGTCTTCAGTTGTCCATTCATCTCTGGGCTTTTCTATTCTTTGTGGTGCCCCTTCTGTGATGGCAATTGCTGTATTTGCTTTTACAATCTTCATGGGTCCATCAGTTATGACATACCACATGTCATCATCTTGTACTGCTAAATGAGCTTGCATTCTAATTTTCCAATCATCGAATTCTTCTCTGGAGAACATAGGAATTTTGTTGAATGAAGTCATGCTAGCAAGTTTATATATCAAAAGTATTCAAGAACAAGATTCACCCGCTCTGATACCACTTGTTAGGATCGGTTAACGTATCAAAAGTGTTTAGAAATGGGGTTGAATAAACACTCACAAGAAAAATTGATCTTTTCAAATTTTGAGTTCAGTTTGGTGACAAACTGATTCTCGGAATCTTGTTGATCAATATCAATCAGTTAAACTGAATCAGTTGCGGAAGGTAACTGACTGAAAGATAGAATACAAAAATAAAATGCGCAAGGGTTGTTTCTGGATGTTCAGAGATTTCAATTACTCCTACGTCACCCCTTCTATCACAAGGATAGGATATTCACTAAAAGACTTTGATCAAATACAAGAATTGTACTGACCCACTTCAGCTTGGACTTAACACTGCCAAAAACTGAAACTCTTAGTATAACAGAATGTTCTCAGTGCTTAACTTATCTTAGCACTATCGAATTTCAATGATTATTACAACTTGCTTGTAAGCTCAAATTGTAGCCTTAACTGCTACGAATAAATCAAGTAAGAGGTGAGCTGAGATTTTGACAGAGTGACAGCAAGCTTTTTGAATAGTATTCACTTCGTTGTTGTTTTCAGCTGCTCTTCTGTCATATTTATATGCTTCTTTTCCAACGGTAACTTGAGATAAATTTGAATCTATGTATCCGTTGATTTCCACTTCATTATTTTTTGAACTTTATTTGCGGCGTCTTAATTGCTTTAGCCGGAATGCGTTGTTCTAGGTAGTCTTGGTTATGGTGCGGCGTTTCATATTCAGTTGTAATCTGTTATGTCTCTTTGTCGGTTGAAGGTTCTTTCCCGAGACATCTTCAGCTGAGAGATACTTAACTTTAAGGCATTCGGCTGGATGTATTAACTGATCGGTTTCCAACTGATCAGTCAGTCGATTTCAGTTATTAAGTCCAGTTGCTGAGTTCAGTTGGTTCGTATTTTCAGTTGGTTGATCAGTTTGTCAAACACCAGAATTTAGTTTCCAATAGCGTCTAGTAGCATCGCCCCATGATCCCCTAGGTATTACTAATAGTGCCTACAAGAACCTTTAGTCATGGTTAGCGTACAGTACGGTCCTTTCAACACATATATCTCGATCGAATCTGCAACCATTAGTATTTCGAGAGTTGCATATGAATTCGATAATGATGTGATTTATCTTTGAGTAGTAATAGTGGCATGGCATGTGCAACTAGGAAAACACCTTTCCCTAAAGCACATTTCTTGCTCTGGCCAGAGACTCCTTGCACTATAAACTCATCAGATCACATAGGATATCTTCACCCGTAGGCAAATGGTGAATCCCCGACTACAATGCATTTGCTCCTACGTATTTCGAAACTACACCCAACCTCGCCACCTGATGACCCTCAATGGAGTTGGTAAATGGATCAAAGTGCATGCTAGTACGTATAGCCCCTACATTGTCCCGAGTCAGAGGACTAATGGTGTACAACCATAACTGCGGACTATTCCACTCGATAAGTGGGAACCACTTGAATAGTCCGAGGGACAGTTTTTCAGTGCATCATCATATGATCACCCATCTGTGCGAATGGACATCTTCATGCCCTTGCCAATGAAACATGGCGTTTACACCACAGATGCTAGTCTCGAGCTCGAGCGACCTTTATCCTTCTTTTAGGCGGCTGAATCGACTAGGAACCTGTTTAGAATATACGGTACGCTTCCTAATGAGTTTCATGATCTTACGTTGAGACGCATACCTCATGGTATCTATTGTATATTCAAGGACTTTATCTATGCAGCTTGCATGGGTATACAGATAAAGTATAATGCCAAAATCGAATAAAAACGTAAAATATTATTAAAATAAAGATTGTTTTACATTAGAGTCAATAAAGCCCAAGCCACAAGTTGGCTTGCCGGGCACCTACTTTAACAATCTCTTGAGACATCTGCTGGGACAGATTGAGTGCTTGGCAGATGAGGACCGGAGAAGGTAGGTAAAATAAAAAGATCCTCATCCTCCTTTTCTCCCAAACCTAGATGCTCCCCCTGAAGACGAGGAGTGGGGAAATAATGTTAATTTTCTTGGAAACAACTTCTTGGAAGGAGGATGATAACATCTGTAGCCTCTTTGGGTTGATGAATACCCAACAAACACACACTTAAGAGCTCTGGGATCCAACTTACCACAATTATGATCATAAACATGAACAAAACACATACCCGAACACTTTTGGTGTTAATTGATTAGTGTGTAGATCTGGGAAGGAGCTCATGAGCATTTCAAGAGGATTTTTATCACCCAAGACTTTAGAGCGGAGCCGATTAATGAGATGTGCAGCTGTTAAGATAGAATCTCCATTATTGGAATATTTTTGGCGTATACTGTCCCAAATCTCCTTGGCAGTGGTGAGAAATATGCATGTATCACTGATTTCGGGTATCATGGAATTCCATAGCCAAGCCATGATAAGAGAGTCTTCTTCATCCAAGGCAGCGAACTTGGGGTCTTCTTTCTTCGGCCCACTGCCAACAAGATGGTAAGCTTTCCTTGACCTTCAATGTGGTCTGGACGAGCTGGGACCATTTTAAAAAGTTTTTTCCATTTAGCCGATATGCATAATAGATTTGCTATAATTCTGGAATTCCGGCCTTTTTCAGCCATCAACAATTACAAGAATAAGAAATCGAAGGACATGTAATATCAGACTAAACCAACAGCAATGAATTCGCGTATCAGATCCAAACGGATCGAGCCTTATATCTCTGATACCAAGTCAAACGAAAGGAAGAACATAATTGCTGGAAATAAAGAATGTACTTTTCATTAGATCTCACACAACATTTACAATCAATTAGTATCCAATTTACAGGCACGCTAAGATAATAGAAAATGCAAAGAGAATTGTAATCCCTTTAACTAAGGAATCTCCTAATTATCCTAATTTACAAAAATTTGATTATGTATATCTTCATATCTTCAACATAATGTGTACTATTATTTTTCTACTGTTGTACGTAACAGCGCTATTATCATGGCTGAAGTAAGAATTATTATTCTTTTGAAGGATAGGGTATATTTACTTCGGCAATAGTGATCCATATAATTTTCTAGAACTTGAAATACCTTCGTTGATCAAAATTCAGCTTAGAGATTGCACATTTATTGTTTGATCTTAAAAGAATAGAGAATGTATTTTTTAGGCAATGTTAATGGATTAATAATTGGGTAATCACATTTTAAGATGAGATTAAATTCCATGCCGGCCTCTACAGTCGTTTGGTGCATGAGATGAGACAAGTGATTTGTGATATCGATTTGGTGTATGATATGAGATGAAAATTTTCAAGGTAAATTATATCATAACCCTCTTATAAAAATTCAAAAATCTGAAAACCTTCAGAATTCATCTCTTATTGATAGCAAATTATCAGTTAAAAAATAACTCACCTCAATACCAGAGAAACAGTAGCCAGATGCTTCTTCAAACGTGTAAACAATTTAGATCTTCCCATTTCCATCTAACTTTACTTGGGAGTTCAAAAACTATGCCATGAGATTTCCATGGACACCAATAATACAAAAGAAGAATAGCAATCGAAGAAGAAACCACATGTTCACCAATAATCACCACAAGAGCATTGGCTATCCTTGAACCGATGAAACCTATTGTTGTCTCTAACAATAATTTCTCGGTGACCAATGCTGGAGATGAACTTTATTGCACTATGGCAATCCACACAAACTCTAAGATTTTTATTGATCCTTATAGGCACTCCAGGAGGGAGTGAGATAAGGCCAAATGCAAGTGCAATCTTCTCACTATGACACCAAACTTCTGATTCTTTTTCCTCATCTTCTACATCATAGAGAGCCAAACTGATAGCAGGAATATATCCAGCAGCCTTCATCTCCTTCTTTAATTTAGCAAGCATCGCTTGAATCTCAGAGTTTCTGCTGTGTGATGTATCTTTTGCCTGAAAAACATGGACAGTATTCTTGACAGATAACCAACTGCATCCTACCCCTTTCTTGATCCCTACATCCTTCATCTCCTCTCTTACAAGGTTGGCCTCATCCCACTGTCCCGCAGCAGCAAACATATTTGAAAGGATAACATGATTACCAGAATCATGTGGATCAAGCTCAAACACATTGTCAGCGGCAATCTTCGCCAGTTCTTGATCCCCGTGCAATTTAGAAGCTCCTAATAAAGCCCCCCATATTGAAATAGTAGGCTCGACAGGCATTTTACGTATAATCTGATAAGCACGTTCCACTTGCCCAGCTCTCCCTAGCATGTCCACAACACATGCATAATGCTCTGCCCCTGGAGCAACGCCATATTTCACACTCATCGAGTCAAATATCTCCATTCCCACCTTTACCATACCACCTCTACTGCAGGCAGTTAATACACTGACAAAAGTTACAAAATTGGGAACCAACTTTTCCATTTCTCTATAATCAGTCATCTCCATGAACAATTCCAGTGCCATGTCAGCATGTCCTTGATGAGCGTATCCACCGATCAATGCATTCCAACAAATCAAATTTCTCCTGGGCATTTCATAAAATGCGGCCTCACAATCCTCAATACTCCCACACTTACCATACATGTCAACAAGTGCACTCCCAACAAACATATTTCCCTCAATACAGGCCTTCACCACCAAACCATGAACCACTCTACCAGCTTCAAGAGCAGCTAGACCAGCACATGCACTAAGCACACTCGAAACCATAAAGTCGGTTGGCTCAACCCCAGCTCTACGTGCTTTCAAAAACATCGCACATGCCTTCTCTCCCAGATCATTTTGTTCATAAGCTGCCACCATCGAACACCATGAAACAACATTAAACACACGCATGTTCTCAAAAACTTTCTCAGAAAAGTTAATCTTATGACACTTGCCATAAAAATCGATCAATCCATTTGAAACTGAAACATCAGTTGCATGGCCTCCTTTAATCAAGCAGCCATGCAACTGCTGACCTAACTTTAGGAACCTACCATCAGAGCACGCATTCAAGAATGCGCAAAATGTAATAGAATTGGGAGCTCCCCCATCTCGTAACAGCTGAACAAACTTGAAAATAGCCTCGGAAGGTCTCCCATTAAGGACCGAATTCGAAATACAGGCATTCCATGTAGCAGTGTTCCTTTTGGGAATTTCATCAAATAATCTTTCTGCGTCACTCAAAAGACCTGTCTTGGAGTACATATCAAACGTGCTACAGGCAACAAAAACATCCTTGATGAAGCCGAGTCTAACCGCAAGTGAGTGAAATTGTTGGCCCAGAGTAGGCAACTGGAGGGACGTTGAGGCTTTGAATAAACAAGGGAAAGTGAAATCATTCGGATGGACAAACTCACGCCGCATGGAAGAGAACTGAGAAAGCGCAGCAACGAAGTGACCGTTTTGCACGTAGCCCGAGATAAGGGCTGTCCATGTGACAACTGAACGCAATTTCACTGGGGTAAGGAATAGAAGTAATCTGGCCGAGTTCGGTCGGTCAAGCTTCGAGTACATGTTGATGAGATGGTTGGAAAGCACGGCATCAAGCATTAGGCCCAGAGTTTTCACAATCTTGGCATGGACTGCCTGTCCGAGAAGGGAGGACTGAGTTTGAACGGCGGACTCCACGAGTAACCCCAGAGTTTTTGCAGTGACGAACACATTTCTTTGTGCCATTTTATCAAAGAGTTATCAGACAATGCTCAAAAACCCGTGAGCTCTCCTGGTCACTGGTGAGCCCAAATCGAAAAAAGATTTTATTCGTGTTTGACTATATTTTTTATCTATATTATATATTTAGTTGAATTAATAATCGTAGATTTAAATAAAAAAATAATTAAATTTAAAAAAAAATACCAAAAATATAAAAAAAAATGAAATAAAACATTTTTATATTTTATTATCTTGATATTGAAGTTTTGGAAGTTAAAATATGTACATATTTTGATAAAGATGAAGCCTCATCTTTGAAAAAAAATCTACAATTTTATCTACGAGGTTTATGTTTGAGCAAGGCTTAAAAGAAATTGAAGGAAGAGGTCCATTTTGAATGATAAAAGGGAGGCAGAAGGGTACAGAGAGAGGGAGAGCCGTAACAGCAGAGGAAGAGAGTGGAAATGCAGAACAGAAAGCTACAGTGAAACAGCAACAGCGTGGAAGAACAATTGAAGGTAGTAAGATTGAAGGTAGAAACAGGAGGAATTTCTCAACACACGCCAAATCACTTATAATTCATTTCATTCCTTCTCAACTATGTTTTCTTCATTAAATTTAAACATAGATTTGCACTTTTATTTTGAATTTATGGAGTAAACTTTTATAGATTAAGCTCATGAGGGGCCAAGACAAATTATTTTTGATGTTTTGAGTTTGATTCAATTCTATTATTTATTTTTATGCATTGTTTGATGACGTTTATTATATGTTCTTATAATATGCCCAATCAAATTGAATATTTGTTGGTTAATCTAAAATTTGAAGGCGATAGATTAATAGTTGTTTCATACATAAATCAACACATTGTTAAACCGACTAAAAATAGTATTCGGTTTAAGTGTGCGACTTTAGGTTGAAAAACTGGAATTTCAAGCGACTTAATGCATTTAAATCTAATTAAATTTAGTTAAGAATAATTGGACTGTTAGATATAATTAGATTTATTAATTCGAGAAATCATTTAATATAAAATTTTGGGAATTTCGTCTTGAATGAAATAATTAATTTATTGAATTTAAATTTAACATGTGAATTATATGTTTGTCTCGACATCGTTGTGCACCTTAGTCGTTTTTAAATAATTTAAATTTTCCTCTAAATTAATAGCTTGTATTTATTTTTTCTTTAGTTAATTTATTTAAATTGTTTAATCTAATTTCAATTAATTTAACTCATCTCACTTGAATTTGATTAGCCTAAATAAGGAAAAATAGTTTATATTTTAGTATTTAAACATTGATCTCTGTGGTACGATATCTGGACTCATCATCCAATTACTATTACTTGACCTAGTACGTTAGCTAGATTTATTTTCCAATCGAAATCGTCGATCAATCACCAATTTTTATACTCCATGCTCAACGGGAAATGTAGCTACACAAACTCCCTGTATCAAATGTTTTAAAAAATGACCTTGTTTTTTGAAAAGATTTGGGAGCATGGGAATGCTTTGCGTGAGAAAAAAAAAATATAAACATCATTAGTTCTTATATGTCTTCCCAAAAAAAACACAACGATTAAATCTAACATAAAGCAACTCGAAATAAACAGTATTAGTTATTGAATAAATCAAAGATATAAATGAAACACGGACGAAATTTATCCAAACCATTAATCTTTAAAAGAATATGATAATAATTTAAAGAAAACCCGTGCAATAATTACCAAATAAATGATGTTGGCTGTTGTATTTTGGGTAGAACTGCAGATGAAAAGGAATACGAGGAAACAACATTTGAGTGCTATATCAATAGTGTTAGAGTAGATGTCCTGCAAGTCAATGGTTGGCTAGAGAATTTATTGAATCAAGTGTAATAAAGAATATTTATTTTAATATTATTTAATTTTTTATGGTCTTATTTTACTTTATCTATATACCCATGCAATCAACATAGATAAAGACTTTGAGTATGCCTTAATACAAATGAATCGTAATTGGATGTTGAAACTCATTTGTAAACACTGTATAATATAATTTGTTATTATTCGATTCAGCCGCCTAAAACGTGGATAAAGATCGCTTGAGCTCGAAACTAGCATATGTGATGTTGTGTGTACCACGTTTCTTGGTAAGGGCATAGAGATGCACAAATATGCAGATGGTTAGTCATATGATTATTATACCGAACTACCCTCTCTTGGACTTTCCAAGTGGTTATCATTCATCGAGAGGATAAGTCCGTGGTTATGATTGTATACCATTAGTCCTTACGACCCGGGACAACACTGAGGCTCTATATGCTAGGGTTGTGCTTTGACTCATTTACCGACTCCAGGAGGGTCATCAGGTGGCGAGGTTGGGTCCAATTGCGACACAAGTAGGAGCCAGCGCATTGTAGTCGGGAATTCATCGCTCACCTACGGGTGTTGATATCCTATGTGATCTGATAAAATAATAGTGCATAGAATCTCTGGACAAAGTATGAGACGTACATTAGAGAAGGAGTTCTCCAATTGTACATGCGATGCCACTATTTATTCTTAAATACGTGTCACATAATTATCGAATTATTATGCAACCCTTGATGAACCAATGGTTGCATATTCGTTCATGATATATGAGATGAAGGGACCGTACTGTACGTTAATCATAATCGATTGGTCCTTGCAGGCACTATCAGTGTACCTAGGAAATCATGAAGCGATGCTACTAGACTCTCTTACCATGATTGGATGGGTTTAATCAGAAAATGGCTTGTAAAATTCTCATGATCAAATGTTGGTGCATGGAATATGGACAAATTAGGGTAACCCCAAATAAAAGAAATTGGCATTAATCACAAAGAATTGTGAACTCACGGCTAGCTGTATCTCTGAACCATTGAGGGTCTCACAAGCACCGATTTACTTGTTTCCGTTGAGATAATAAATTCAATGAGTTGAATTTATAAGAAATAAGTTGATATGATCAATCGATAATATTATAAATAAAGTTTTTAAAAGCTTATATAAATTTTGAGAGCATGACTGCTGAAATAGTCAAAAGGAATACACTTGCCTTATTTAGACATTGGTGATCTCGAAATTAAAGTGTGCATCATAATAACAAATAAGTTGAAGTTGTCACATCGATGATGTTGGATCGTCGATCGGGATTATGATGATATTAATATAATGAGAGCATGAATCATGGCCTTGTAAGAGTGTAAGCCCATAATGCTAATTTATTAAAGTTTAAAGGAGCTTTAATAATTAAGCTATATTTTAATTGAGTTAAAATATAGCCTGATACCCCCGGGATAGCCCGGGCTGTGCCCAGGTCCTGGATGGCGCGAGATAATTGAGGATGCTCCCATAAGGGCCTGGGTCATGGGCGACCCGGGATACTGAATAGATGGCCCAGATCAGGGTAAATTTACAAGAATGGCTCATCAGAGGCCGGGCAGGTGAACGACCGGGACGTTTTGTCCCGGGCTATTGGACACCCGGGATCTCGTGAAAGTTCTCGGGAATTTCTTACTCGGGCTACCTCGATGTAAGCACCGCACTCAAGTGTGCTAGTAAAATAGGATGTGGGCGGTTGTCCCATCCCTGACACCGATCCAAGTCATTGGCCAAATCATCGCAGGAGGATGTGACTATTGTGTGACTTGGTGTGTCAGAGTGTAGGAAATGATCAGCCGCCATGCTATAATTAGTAGGTAGCATGCAGAACGAGTTCATCATCGTTTTCCCTAGTATAAATACCAGGTTTTCTCTTTGCATTTAAGAGATTTCATACATATTGAATACACTAGCATTTATTGCTCATTTATTGTTCAAACCGTTTCATTCACACCAATATCACATTCATCACTTGATTACATTGGTACTTTATTGAGTCATTCACTAACTTAAGCCTTAGAGTGGCCACGCCAGACACCTCTCCGACGCCCATTCACTTGGTTATCTTCGTGAGTTCAGGTCATCCTATTTATCCGGGAAAAAAGATTTTGGTTTAGACACACTTCGCTCTTGTTTCCTTCATTATCTTGATAGTAGATCCGGTGGAGCACCTGACCCAGCTCATCCATCTTCCCCGGATCGCATCAGTGGAGCCTTCTGTGGGAAAACTTGAGTTCTAAGACGTGGATATGGCTTCTACCAGGAGAGCGAATCAAGAAAATTCTCGGATCTAGGGAGAGAATCCACTTCTCTCTGGTGCGGGTGGTCCGCCACCCCTTGGTACCCAACCTGTTATCAACTTAATACCCGAAGAGTTCGCTAAAATTGTGTCTGGTGCTGTGGATGAGGCCTTGGCAAAGAAAGCCCTTTTTCATCATTCTGCTCAGCCTGAACAGGGACATGAGCAAGGGCGGGAAGATCGAGAGGGAAGTAGAAGGGAGGAAGGAAGGGAGTCCAGTGCCAGTTCTAAATCTCCCACCGTGGTAGAAGAGCTGGAGGAGTTGAGAAAGAAAGTGAAAGTGCTGGAAGGGAAAGTTGGCTCTACAAGTAACACTCGAGTTGAGATTAAGGGTTGCCCCTTCTTTGATATCATCGTCCGGGAACCACTGCCCGAGCATTTCAAATCGGCCAGGATTGAAGATTATGACGGGAGTTCTGATCCCGAAGAACATATCGTTAGATTTGAAAATATGGCTATGCTGCACTGCTATGGAGATCAAATTAAGTGCAAAGTATTTTTAACCATCCTGGTTGATTCGGCCCAGAGATGGTTCGAAGGGCTGGTGTCTCAAATCATCCAATCTTTTGATGATTTCCAAAAGGTATTCTTGCATCAGTTCAGCAACAACAAGAGGTATAAAAAGACTGCTTCAGTTTATTCGATGTAAAACAGAGCCCGGACTAGACTTTGAGAGCATATATCAAAAGATTCAACCGAGTGGCTCTGGATATCCCTGCTTGCGCTCCCGAGAGAAAATTACTTCATTCACACAAGGGTTGTGGGAGGGAGATTTCTTTCGATCTCTGAAAAAAAAGTTGCCGACAAATTTCGAAGATCTCTTGGCCCGAGCGGAAAAATATATCAACATGGAAGAAGCCCAAAATTAGAAGAGAGAGGCTTTGAAGAGAGTCGGGGGAGACCGGGTTGTCAGGCCCGAGGAAAGAGCCCAAAAAAAGGGCAGCTCGGGGCATTTTCTCACATCCCCTTGAGAATGGCCCGGGATTGGGAAATTCATGAGTGCATCAGACATAACACAAAATCCGAATTCAATGGCGTGATCATCCAGATCAGAAAAGAGAGGGTTTTGTACCCTCCACAATGAATGTTCTCTTGACACAACTGAGTGTCGAACTTTGAGGAAAAAGTCCAACCGGCGCTATGTGCCAGAGCATAATGCACAAAAAAAATATGTCAAGGAAACCACCCTGGATAGCCCGGTGTCCCGGGCCCAATACCTTTGGAACATCGACAAGCGGCCCAAGTGGAAGCGAAGGGAAGAGGAAAGCTCACAGGAGAAAGAAACAGGCAACTGAAAAAGAAAGAATCATCCCGACTCGAGGGGTAATAAAAATGATCTCAGTGAGGGTTCACGGATGTTTACTCCAACCGGGTCCGGAAGGCTAGAAGTTGAAAAGACTATCTAGAAGTTCATTGGAGGATGAGAAACGAGCCGATTATAAGTTTTGGCTCGGAAGATCTTAGGGGAGTCAGCCTACCTCACAACGATGCTCTTGTTATTCAAGCCCGGGTTGTTAATTATGATGTGATGAGTTTTCCTAGACAATGGCAGCTCTGTTAATGTCATTTTCGAAGAAGCTTGAGTGTAGATGGATTTGCAAGCGTATCAGCTGGAAGCAGTTGATACAGCTTTGTTCGGATTTGCAGGCCATGCTGTTTACCTAGAAACATTGCCATTAACTTTGGGAATGGGGGAGTTGAGAAAGACAGTAATGACAATCTTTACGGTGGTGGATGGCCAGTCTTCATATAACATCATCCTTGGGCGACCAACTATGGATGAGATGAGGGCTGTGGCCTCCACCTACCATCAGAAAATCAAATACCCAGTACGAGGCAAAGTCGGTGAAGTCAAGGGAGATCAGCCTTCTTCTCGGAAGTGTTATGGAGAAACGATCCAAGTGGATCAAAAGAAGGCTAGAAAGGAAGAAAAGAGAAAGAAAGCAATCCGAGAAAAGAAAGAGACGATTGAAAGAGAAGTGCATTTTGTTGTCGAGGAAGAGCAGAAAACGATGGATATTGAACCTGGGAAGCAGATCCGGGTGGCTCGAGATCTTAATGTCTCCACCCGGGTTAGTCTTTTGGCTTGTTTAAGCTAACATTTGTGTTTTTTCTTGGTTTCAACAGGAATTAATCGGGATCTCACCCCAAGTTGCTGAGCATAAATTGAACATTATTCCGGGATCCCGACCTATAAAGCAGAAGAAGAGACATTCGGACCTGAAAAAGATAAATTCATTGACGAACAGGTGCAGGAGTTGCTACGGGCTGGCCACATTCGGGAGGTGCAATTCCCTACCTTGCTCTCGAATGTGTTTCTTGTCTTGAAAGCTACAGGGAAGTGGAGGATGTGTGTGGACTTCCGGGATTTGAACAAATCTTGTCCCAAAGATTGCTATCCTCTTCCCCAGATCGATCAATTGGTAGATTCAACTTCCGGATTCGAATTATTAAGCTTCATGGATGCATATGAGGGGTACAACCAAACCCCTTTTGCCTGGGAAGATCAAGACAAAGCCAGCTTCATCACTTCTGGAGGCACTTTTTGCTATGTGGTAATGCCTTTTGGATTGAAGAATGCTGGGGCCACATATTGGCGCCTAATGAATCAAGTTATCCAAAAACAGATGGGGAGGAATGTGGAGGTTTATGTGGATGACATCTTGATCAAAACCCGGGAGGTCTCTTGCTTCATTTCCGACCTGGTCAAGACATTTGCCACATTAAGACAATATGGAATAAAGCTCAACCCGGCTAAATGTATTTTTGGGGTAAGAAGTGGAAAATTCTTGGGTTTTCTAGTGACAGACCGAGGAATTGAACTAAACCCGAAAAAGATTAAAACAGTGCTTGACATGCCTTCCCCCCAATCTATCCGAGATGTGCAAAAGTTGACCGGGAGGATTGCTGCCCTGTCTCGATTCATTTACAGGTCTGCACACAGAAGTTATCCGTTCTTTCAAGTTCTGAGGAAGGCACAAAAGTTCGGTTGGGACGAGAAGTGTGAGCAAGCTTTTCAAGATCTAAAAAAGCACTTGGCCGAATTACCAATCTTGGTAAAGCCCGAGCCCGGGGAGAAATTGATGGTCTACTTATCTGCTACAGAATGCTCCGTTAGCTCTGTATTCATCATAGAAGAAGGGACAGATCACAAGCCGGTGTACTACATTAGTCATGCCCTCAGAGGAGCAGAGCTAAAATATAATGAAGTTGAAAAAATAGCATTGCCTTTGTAGTTACCGTGCAGAAGCTTCGGCCCTATTTTCTCTCACACCCAATTGTGGTTCTCACTAACTCCTTAGTCGGGAGAATCATGACTCATTCTGAAGTCTCAGGAAGAATGATAAAATGGACAGTGGAGCTCGGGGAGTACGACATTGAGTATAAGCCCCGGGTTGCCATCAAAGCCCAAGCATTAACAGATTTCTTGATAGAAATGGTTCAACTAGAAGAGGAGGAAATATGGAGAGTTTTTGTTGACGGTGCATCAAATTCTTTGGGATGCGGAGTCAGAGTAGTTCTGATTGCACCATCAGGAGAGAAGGTTAAATTAGCTCTGCGAATTGATTCCCGAGTCACCAACAATGAAACGGAGAATGAGGCTGTTCTTGCTGGATTACAAGCCGCCCGGGAAGTTGGACCTTCTCGTGTCATTATTTACTCTGATTCTCAATTGGTTGCCCAGCAAATCAAAGGAGCATATGAAGCCAAGGACGAGAAAATGCTCAAATATTTGAGACTCATCACTACCCGGGCAGCATCCCTGACCGATTGGAGCATTGAGCAAATTCCCCGGGATGAAAATGTAGAGGCTGACACTCTGGCCAAAATGGCTGCCTCTTTGTCAAACGTCAGCACCTAGGAGGTCTTATATCTTACCCGACTGGTTCTTTCTGTTGAGGAAGATGCGCCATCAGCCTGGGAGAATTCATGGATGATATCTTTGATCGAGTATATAACTCATGCCAAGCTCCCAAAAGACCTAGCTCAAGCTTTGAAAATCAAGAAGCAAGCACCCATATTCGTCCTTTTAAATAGTGTATTATACAGTAGATCAAAATAATGTCCTTTGCTAAAGTGTTTAGTGGAGGGTGAAAAGTGGAGTATGTTCTCCGGATATTCATGAGGGATGATGTGGTGAACATCTCGGAGGAGTAGCCCTGGCTCGAAGAGTGATACAAGCCAATTTTTGGTGGCCCAAGATGAATCAAGATGTTGCCCAACTTGTCCGAGCATGTAAATGCTGCCAGTATCATTCTAAATTTCTACACAGTCTGTTAGGATCGGTTGATTGGATGAGAAGTGTTTAGAAGGGGGGGTTGAATAAACACTCACGATTTTAGAATCTTTTCGAATGAAGTGTCAGTTCTGTGATAAACTGAAACTAGGAATCTTGTATGTCAATGACAATCAGTTTAACTGATAACAGTTGCGGAAAAAAACTGACTGAAAGATAGAATAAATAACTGAAGTAGTAACACACAAAGATTTATGGATGTTCGGAGATTGAAATAACTTCTACGTCACCCCTTCTATCACAAGGATATGATATGCACTAAAAGACTTTGATCGATACAAAACTTGTACAGACCCACTTCAGTTTGGACTTAACACTGCCAAAACTGAAACTTTTAGTTTACTAAATATCTCACAGTTCTTCGACTGAACTTAGCACAACTGATCTAGTTAAGATCAAATGAACAATAAAACGTTTTGTGCTTGTAAGCTCGAAAGGTAGCCTCAAATGCTAAAAATATATCAGATAAGTGTGAGCTTTTTGATTCTTGATTAAGAGCGATAAATTCAACAGGGTAACAGCAAGTTTGAGAGAATAGATAGATCGATTGTTTGCTCAACTGCTCTTCTCACCTATTTATAGGCTCCTCTTCAACGGTAACATTAAATATAATTTGAATCATTATATCCGTTGATTGCCACGTCAACATTACTCTGACATTTGTACACTGTAAGCTCTGAAATGCGGCGTTCCACTTCGAGTTGCAGTCTGCTTTGTACTGTTGTCGGTTGAATGTCCTTTTCAACAACTGATGATGTGTACAATTGAATGATCAGCAGATAAGTTCAGAACTGAATATATCAACTGATCAGTTTCCAACTGATCTGTCAGTTGTCTTCGTAAGTTCAGTTCAGCTGGTTTCAGTTGCCTTCGGTAAAATGTGCATTAATCTTCAGTTAGGCAATTGTCAGTTGATTTGTGTAGTTCAGTTACTAAATGTTACTTGATCAGTTATTCCAATAAATTAATCGCTTAGTTTTTCAAACAACTAAAATTAAGTTTCTATTAATCATGTAGTTCAGTTACTACAAGTTACTGGTTCAGGTGTTTGAAGAATATTTCTATTGATATGATTTTCTTCTTCGTTTTCATCCTCCAAACTGATCTCTATAAATCGATCAATTAGCTCAACTGGATCAGTTGTCTTATCAGTTAGTACGGTTTCATCAAAAATAACATGAATAGATTCTTCAGCATTTAAAGAACTTTTATTAAAAACTCTATATGCTTTGCTAACTGAAAAATTTCCAAGAAATATTCTCTCTGCAGATTTAGCGACAAAGGCTTTTAAATTATTTTTACCATTATTTAGATTAAAACATCTGCCGCCAAATATCATGAAATAAGAAACCATACTTTTTCTTCAATGCCAGATCTCATATGATGTTTTCACATGATTCTTATTAATCATTGATCTGTTTTGAGTATATCATGCATTGTTTACTGCTTCAGCCCGCACCCTTCGATAAACACTTGAATCAGCAAGCATTGTTCTAGCAGCTTCTTTAAGGGTCCGATTTCTTCTCTCAGCTACACCATTTTGCTGAGGTGTTCTAGCTGATGAGAGCTCATGCTTGATTCCAGTATTTTGTAAAAAAGTTAAAATATTTTTATTGATTAATTCAGTCCCTCTGTCAGACCTTATTCGATCAATCCCAACTGATTTTTCATTTAATAGTCATTTGAAGAGCTTAATCAGTTGTGCAGCAGTTTGATATTTGGATTTGAGAAAAATGACCCAAGTAAATCTTGAAAAGTCATCCACAACTACCTGGGTGTATTTCATTCCCCCTAAACTCATGAATGGTATTGGACCAAAAAGATCCATATGTAACAGTTCTGAGCATCGGGAAGATTTACAACCTCTGTTTTTGAATGAAGATTTTACTTGTTTACCAAACTTACATGCTGAACAAACTTTATCTTTTGAAAAATCTATTTTGGGCAAGCCACTTACAAGATCATGGTTACTGAGATAGGAAATAGATTTAAAGTTTAAGTGGTTCAACCTCTTATGTCACAATCAGTTTTAGAAGACTTGGAAGCAATGAAACAAACTGGTGCATAAAGTTGTTCAGTCCAACTGACTTTGTAAGTATTTCCACAACGATTTCCAGTTAGGATGACCTCATTAGTTAAGTCTGTCAAACTGAACTGAGAAATTATTGTCGCATAACTGACTGATGCTTATCAAGTTATACTTCAAATTCTCAACTAGCAAATAATCTTTAATTGTAAAGTTACCATGGATAAGGTTACCCTTACCCACAGTTTTACCTTTGGAGTTGTCTCCCAAACTGATGTTTGGTCCAGTATATTTGATCAGTTGAGATATCAAATTTGCATCTCCTGTCATATGCCACTGTCTAGTTACCAAGTTGATTCTTTGTTTGTACCTTTTACTTGCAATCACATAGTATATATAATTTTGGTACCCATATTAATTTGGATCCTAAACTGATTAGTCCTTTAGGAACCCAGACTTGAATCAGTCTAACTGACTTCCCAGTTGCTGTGTTCCAAATGGTTTTTATCGAATTCTTTGCAATATGTGTGTGATGTTAGGATGAAACAGTATGATTTGTATCCTTTTTCAACTGACTATTCTTTTGATATCGTTTCTGAACTGACTTACAGTTGTAGTAATTGTAATAGCAATTCATTGAGTACTGATTTTTGTAACTGAATCGTTTAGGTGACAAGTTTCTTGTATCAGTTGAACTCTCAGAGCTATATCCAATTCCATACCGTTTGTCTTTGTTCTTACTTTCAGTCAATTGAATAGCTGGTTTATTAGGTTTTGAGAGTTCATTTACCATAGTTGATTTTAAAAAGGAAATGTACTTTCCTTTGTTTTCATTCAACCTTGGTTGTGTATCACTTGCAGAAATTCCATCATGATTGTTAAAGCATAAACCAGTTTTATCATCAACTGATTTTTGTGAATTCTGCATTTCAGTCAGTGCAGCTAAAGACTTGTTCCAAGCTTGAATCATTTCAGTATGTTTTGAAATTTCTATTTTTAACTGACATATCAAATCTTGATTTTCAATCATTTCATCTTTTTGCTGTGCAATCTCTCTTTTTAGACTCAACAGTTCAACTGACTTATCAGTTTCTGTTTTGTTGTCATTGGGATCAGTTTGCTCAATTCCTAACCTTCTCAAATGATCGAGCAAGTTTGTGATACTCATTTACCATGTCATGCAATGTGGTAATCAGTTCCTCACGAGTGAAATCAGTAGAGCTTAAGTCAAATACCTGCTCAATTGCTGACTCCAGTTCAGCATCATCTCCCATTAAGCACTTGACTTCCTCTTCATCTTCACTTGAACTGATTGGGCTTTCTGGTTCTGACTCGTCACTGTCAGTTTCTGCCCACTTAGATTTGCTCTCTTCAGCCAAAAGCACTTCATGTTTATTTTTGAATGATTTCTTGTCATCCTTGGTCATTCTTCTGTGCTTATAGGGCTTCTTTCCCTTTTCAGTTGATCCTCGACTATCCTTCTTTTTCTTAGGACAATATGCTATGAAATGACCAGATTTTCCACAGTTGTAACAAGCATATGATTCTTCTTTGAACTGATTTTGCTTCTGGAATTTTCCTTGATTCCTCCTCATAAACCTTCCTAATTTCTTCACAAACAATGACATAGCATCATTGCTCAGTTGATCAGCAGATTTGTCAACTAAACCAGTTGGTTCCAGTCTGACAGCAGTTAAAGCAGTTGTGGCAGCAGGTGTAGAAGGTTCTCCTTCTCTGGTTTGTAGTTCAATCTCGTAAGCCTTTAAATCAGCAAACAAGTCATGAAGTTTGACCTTGTTAAGGTCCTTTGACTCTCTCATTGCCATGGTCTTGACATCCCATTCTTTGGGAAGACCTCTGACCACCTTCACTGCCACTTCTTTGTTCGTATACCCTTTTCCAAGTGCATTCAGCTAATTGATAATACCACTGATCCTCTCATCATATTCGTGCATGGATTCTCCAGCCTTCATCTTGATGTTGTCAAATTTCTGAACAGCAACCGATAGCTTGTTCTCTTTCGTTTGATCGTTTCCTTCACACAACTGGATCAGTTTCTCCCATATCTCTTTGCCAGTTTTGAACATCTTGATTTTGCTGAAAGTGACTTTATCCAGCATTTTATATATGATATACTTAGCCACATTACCTAGGTTGACTTTCCTTTTAACCTCAGTTGTCCATTCTCTCTGGGCTTTTCTATGCAATGAGGTGCCCCATCAGTAATGGCAACTACTGTAATTGCTTTTAGGATCTTCATGGGACCATCAGTAATGACATACAACATGTCGTCATCTTGTGCAGCTAAATGAGCCTGCATTCTGATTTTCCAATCGTCAAAATCTTCTCTAGAAAACATCGGTATTTTATTGAATGAAGACATGTTGAGAATAAGAGTATTCTGAGACAAGATTCAACTGCTCTGATACCACTTGTTAGGATCAGTTGATTGGAAGAGAAGTGTTTAGGGGGGGGGGGGGGGGGGGGGGCGTTGAATAAACACTCACGATTTTATAATCATTTCGAATGAAGTGTCAGTTCTGTGAAAAACTGAAACTAGGAGTCTTGTTAGTCAATGACAATCAGTTTAATTGATAACAGTTGGTAAATAAACTGACTGAAAGATAGAATAAATAACTGAAGTAGTAACACATAAAGATTTATAGATGTTCAGAGATTGAAATAACTCCGATGTCACCCCTTCTATCACAAGGATATGATATGCACTAAAAGACTTTGATCGATACAAAACTTGTACAGACCCACTTTAGTTTGGACTTAACACTGCCAAAACTGAAACTCTTAATCTACTAAATATCTCACAGTTCTTCGACTGAAATTAGCACAATTAATCTAGTTAAGATCAAATGAACAATAAAACGGTTTGTACTTGTAAGCTCGAAAGGTATCCTCAAATGCTACAAATATATCAGATAAGTGTGAGCTTTTTGATTCTTGAGTAAGAGCGATAAATTCTGCAGGGTGAAAGCAAGAGAGAATAGATAGATCGATTGTTTGCTCAACTGCTCTTCTCACCTATTTATAGGCTCTTATTCAATGGTAACATTAAATAAAATTTGAATCATTATATCCGTTGATTGCCACGCAACATTACTATGACATTTGTACACTGTAAGCTCTGAAATGCGGCGCTACACTACGAGTGGCAGTATTATTTGTACTGTTGTCGGTTGAATGTCCTTTTCAACAACTGATGACGTGTACAACTGAATGGTCAGCTGATAAGCTCACAACTAGATATATCAACTGATCAGTTTGAAACTGATCAGTCAGTTGTCTTCGTAAGTTCAGTTCAGCTGGTTTCAGTTGCCATCGATAAACTGCGCATTAATCTTCAGTTAGAAAACTGTCAGTTGATTTTTGTAGTTCAGTTACTACAAGTTACTTGATCAGTTAGACCAATAAATTAATCGCTTAGTTTGTCAAACAACCGAAATTAAGTTTCCAACACAGTCCAACTACTGGTATGCAACCTATCTCAGCATCATGTCCCTTTGATCAATGTGGCTTGGATATTGTGGGCCCTTTCCCCATAGCTCGGGCTCAGAAGAAATTTCTTTTGGTGGCTATGGATTATTTCTCTAAGTGGGTGGAGGCCGAGCCTTTGGCCAAGATTATTGAGAATGAGGTGATGCAATTTCTCTGAAAAATATTATTATTGAGAATGAGGTGATGCAATTTCTCCGAAAAATATTGTTTGTAGATTTGATATCTTTAGAAGATAAATTTCTAACAATGGGAGACAGTTCCAGGGGAATAAAATCATGTCATGGTGCCGAGAAATGAAAATCGCTCAATATTTTACCTTGGTAGCCTACCCACAAACCAATGGCCAAACCAAGTTAACTAACATAATTATTGTACAAGCATTAAGAACCCGACTTCAAGGGAAAGGTAAGGACTGGGTTTAAGAATTTCCAAGTGTACTATGGTCATACAGGACTACATCTCGGACAGCCACCCGGGAAACTCCGTACAATTTAGTCTATGGATCGAAAGCAGTTTTGCCTGTGGAAATTGGACAGTATTCTGCTCGGGTAGAATCTTACCCAAACAATAATGATCAAACCCGGGCCATTGAGCTTGATCTGGTGGAAGAAAAGAGAGATCAGGCAGCCATCCGAATGAAAGCCTATCGAAGCCGGGTTATGAAATCATATAACAGGCATGTTCGATAACGAGATTTCCAGGTCGGAGATCTGGTTATGAAGAAAGTGAAATCAGTTGGTGATGTGGGAAAACTGGAAGCTCGTTGGGAAGGATCTTTTAAGGTAATTCAGAGAGTCAGCTCGGGAGCAGCTTTTTATCTGTAAGATTCTCAGGGACACTCTCTCAAGAGACCATGGAACACATTTCATTTGAAGAAATATTATGCTTGAAAGATCTCTTGTATCTGTTAATCTGTACATCAAATAAAATGAAGATTATTCAGGGAAATGTTTACTAAGTCCAGGGTCCCGTACCCTGGTCATTTACTAAGTCTAGGAACTCGTATCCTAGCCCGGGGACCCGTACCCGTACTCGTGCCCCGATTATCTTCTTAGAAAATTCGCCAAGTTTTTATAAAGTTGATTCAAAAAGCCTGAGCCGTTTTTAATACTTGGAAAATATTCTTAACAACTTTACTTATCTACCAAATTACCAGGAAGAAGACAAACATATTTCATTAAACCAAAGAAATTACATTGTGCCCGGAAGTTCGGGAAAAAGAAACTTATTCTATTTACAGCTCTGGGTTCGGTTTGTCTTTCTCCTCCTCTCCATCCTCCGGGAGAGAGGCAACAGCTTTAAGCAAGTCGGGGAAGTCTTCCCAGTCAGGAGTTACGAGGCCTTCTTCTTGAAATTGCTCGTGGCATTTGTTGAAGCCTATGCCAAAGTAGACGAAGACCTTTTCAACAACCATCTTCTTGAGTTCCCGGGACTTCAGAAATTGAGCCATATTTTCTTCTTGAGAAGTCCTCAAAAGTTCTAGAGTAGTAGTTGCCTCTTCAGCTCGATCCCAGGAAGATTCCGCTTCTGCCTTGCACGCTTGCACCTCTAGACTAGCAGTCTCTAAGTTATAATCGTACTCCTTCCGGGATGATTCTAACTCATATCGGGCCGTAATAAGTGCCGTCTGAGCCAGATCCAGTTGCTGTTTCCAGTTGGATTTCTCCCTGTCCAAATGTTGCTCGTGGAGCCCTTTCACCAGGTCCAATTCCAACAGGAGTTGGTCATGCATCTTCCGGATGGTGGTGGCTTGGCTATTTGCTTACTTTGCTGCAGCAGCCACCTGCTCACAAGCAGATATGAGAATTTGCAAGCCCTGCAATCAAAGGAAAGGTTAAAAATTGGCACATGACCAGGTTAAAATAATATTGACAGGCAACTTACGGAAAAAGATTGGGCAACCCCCTCGTAAAGCTTCCAGTTGGGGTGAAGTCCCCTGAGATGCTCGACCTTCTCGGGACGAAGGAGACCCCGCACCATCCTGGTAAGGTCTGTGCTGATGTCATCACCAAAAATGTTTGGCAAGACCAGGGGCACTTCACCCTGTGAGGCAGAAGGACCAGTAGGTGAGCCGGGTGGGGGGTGCGATCGGGCGGTTATCTCGGGCCCTCCCTCAGATATGGTAATCACGGGAGCCGTTTCAGTGATTGGCTGCATCGAAGATTTCCTCTTATGGTGGTTCAGAGGAGCTGGATTGTAACGTACCATACTTTTTAACTACATTAAAATTTGCGGAAAAATAAAAAAATTTCTTAAATACAAAATGAACTTTCAATTCTCCGTGAACTATCAAATATTCATCCAAAGTATTTGTAATGAAAGAGATCACCAATAAAGTTTGCTAAAGAACAAGACTTGTTTAAACATTGTAATCAAAACGTGAAATCAGAGTAGTTGAAGCATTGCATAAGAAGTTACAAACATGGGCGGTCCTCGGGTTTAGCATCTCACTCAGTCCAAGCCAGCTCACTGGTCCTCACCTCTTGTCTCTTCAAATTCATCCTCACCTGCATCGATCAAATCTAGTGAGTCTAATGACTCAACATGTATAAACTGGACATAACAAGTACTACGTAGTAAAACCACATGCATCTTTAAAATAGGGCGTACGTACTTGAAACTTGAACTTGCATATAAAAGCTTGAACATACATACATAACATAGACGTGCCATCAACGTAAAACGATTCTTAAACATGCTTGCATCATACATACATGAACATACATAAACTTCATCATTTTTCGTAGAGATATGTTTCAAAGCAAGTGACCCATACATAAATACGTTTGATCAGACTAAACCACAGTACTGGGCTGGCAGGGAAAGTCCACTACCACATACATGAGATCCCCGTTCATGCTTTAACGGGTGGATTTGTCCCTGGTCATGCTTTACCACTTTCCAATCCTGATTTAAACTCGGTCATGCTTTACTGGGGTGGAGTGGTCCTCGGCCACGTTCACCGACTTCCAATCACATTCATAAGTTGGTCACAAGACATTTAGCATACCTCAAAAACTTAAAAATATTTTCTCTTGCACGGCGAACATACTTACTTGGCGTTGAGGGATTGGTTGGATCTCGCTTGGGGCCAATGCTGCACAAACTAACATGATTACATGCACTTAATATTTCATAGCCTAGCGTAATCGTTGTGCTCACCACCCGAATGACAATTTCTTATGACAATCTAAAATCACTCGTGACTTGACCTCGTTTAATCAATGTACTAAACTATGACATCGACCCCCGGAACAAATCCTAATATGATGTGTTAACATTTCCCAAAACATAGGAGACATGAACCTAAATAGTGATTTAAAAAGTCACGTTCAAGCGCCTAGGCGCTGGGCATGGCAGCGCTACGGCGCTGCCCAGCGCCTAGGTGCCAGGCACTAGCGCCGCGGCGCTGGCAGTGCCGCAGTGTGGGGACCCGGACGCTAATCATGTTTTTAATCATCATTGGGACTAATTAATCAATTATAATAAACAGGGTCTAATTTTTTTTTTTAAAATAATGCGGAACGTAGTGACATAAAAACATATATACATCTCAATATATAAAAGTACCAATTCTGTACCACATACATTTATTTAATTAAGGTTTAACAGCTAATATCAAGTGTCCAACCCTATCTCTAATCCAAGTCCGGAGCCGCCACTCTAATCACGATCTCTCTCTTTATCTCCATGACCCTGAACCTGTCCCACCTGTTGTCATGTACACATACAGACAAGACAACAGCAGGATAATTCCGGTGAGAATATAATCTCAGTATAAATCAACGAAACATGCAATCATATAAACAAATATAAAGCATGTAACAGGTAACAGCAATATGTATCCAAATCTGAAACATAACTAATATTAAACTGTCAACAATACTCGTAGCTACACAATTTAGACTAGACTCAATCCTAGTCTGGGATCCCGGTTTCCAGAAGTTGGCATTCCTATATCGACCAACAGTAATAGAAAAGACTCCAGTTCTATCCACGTCGATAAGGTATCGATCACCAGAAATAGAAAAAGGTCTGATTCTATCCACACCGATATGGTATCGATCACCAGTAATAGAAGGAACTCTAATTCTATCCACATCGATATAATATCGATCACCAGTAATAGAAGGAACTCCAATTCTATCCACACCGATACGACATCGATCAACAGTAATAGAAGAAACCCAAATTCTATCCACATCGATAGCCAATCATCCGGTGACAGACTTTGGCACTATCGCCAATACACTATCTTGTGACATCGTGCAATGTGCCCGTGGCGATCCCGCCACTATCAGGCACTTCTGTCACAAGATTACTCGTCTAATACCTGTTATCTATTAATCAAAAAAACAAGTACATCGATCAAATCAACGCAAATATCAATGCAATAAAGTAAAGTATGTGATTTAGGGAAACTCAAGTCTAAACCGACTTAAGTCGATCTCCCGATACCACATTGACTTATACCTTTCGTTCGTAGTCACGGTCTGAAGCAATCTCAGTTCTGAACTCAAGACTGTCTTTGTAGATCTGAAATGACATATTGAGAATCATAATATCAATATTCCATTCTCAATTCAACATTGAATCTGATTAATCCGGATTTAATTCAAATCACAGTATAACGGCACAATCACAGTATCTCCGTCAATACCATATAAACAGACATCAATTACAAATCATAACTCATATCCGATACAATCTATACTCCATCCATAATCCAAATCTGTCCGATTTCAGATCAATATAATCAGAAAATCATAACAACTCCATAATCAGTCCGTTTCTTAATCTGACTTCGATTCTATGATGTCTAACATATCCAGAACATCATATATGACGTGTATTCAATTCCAACAACATCATAATTTCAAAACATGTCAAAACGTAGTAAAACTTACGTCCAGTTGTAGCCTGCGTTGATAGGAACACAGTACCGTAGTTAGATTCAAAATCAGACGGATGGATTGTACACAATCGCGACTCCACGATTTCAAAACAATTTTGACAACGTTTCCTTCGCTTTCCCTTTTCTGATGCTTAAAACGTATATGTTGATATATATATATATATATATATATATATTCATACACGTACATGCAACAAGGCAAATGGCTCACTCTATGTGCAACACGTCTCGCGCATATGAGCGACATCTACCGGCGCATATGCGAAAGATCATATGTCTCGGCGCGTGATGTGCACAGTGCCTCGCGCATATGCGCGCCCTCATTCGGCGCATATGCGCGAGGTACTCAAATTTCTGCCCAACTTTCTGCCACCTTCGCGCACATGCGCGGGTTCAGGTCGCGCATATGCGCGAGGTCCTCTGGACATTTCGCGCATATGCGACCTGCTGGTCGCGCATATGCGCGAGAGCTCATCCTCGCACATACATATTTTTACGCGTTATCTCAAATCGGGTCTCGGTTAATCCTTTCATAATCACATAAAATTGTAAATAAATCATCGTTAATTACAGTGATTAATTCTCGGGCGTTACACGCAGCCTTAGCGCTGCTTTGCCCCAAGGGCAGCGTCGTGGCGCCATGTTTGCGACAGTCGGGCGCTGCACGCTCCCCATTGAGCGCTGCAGCGCTAACCCTGCGCAAACTCGACTCCAAATGCACAAATTCGATGCAAACTCTAACCCACGCCTTATCGACTTGAATCAACACCTCGAGACCCATACTAGGATGCTAAGGTAGTGATTCAAACTCACACAGATGCCCCAAAACAACGATGCAAGCCATACAACGCAACTCAAACTGTGAACACGACAATTCGACACCAAAATGTTTCCTAAGAATTTTAATTCAACCAAGTGCCTATCGACACAAGATGAAGCACCAAAATTCATCCCAATATCATACTCAAAATACTTAATCGTAGCAACGATCAACCAATGGTTCCCAACAAAGTCTGCAACAAATAAACTTCAAGAATTCGTCAAGAACACATTTTCTGAAAGAATACAATTTGAGCAGTCCCACGAAAACAATCATAACTCACTCATTTTATCCAAATATTTCAAATTTACTGTCAAATCGAAGGTATCAAAAAATTCTACGTTTTATATGTTGAAAGTTTTCCAGAAAATCGACAGAAAATTCACAGTATTTAAAATGACAGCAAATTTTGAGTTTTTAGATCTAAAATCATTTCAAAATCGATCCAACCAATTTTTGCTCAAACTTTGTACAACATACATGAATTTTTACACATAATAAACATAAAAACAAATACTATGACGAGATCGATGCATAAACGGAAGAATATACATGCCTTTTGATATTTAAATTTATCGAACCGACGATACCGAAGCGGGGAAAGATGCGAGGTTGATCCGGAACGATTTGTGGGTCGATTTTCTTGAAGAAAAGTGGCGAGAATTGCTGAAATCTTTGAAGGGAGGGGCGGCTGCTGAGTTTTCTTAGAACCCTAGACTTTCTTGCTCTAAAAAAAAATTAAATTCTGAAATGTGATTGTGTGTCTGTATTGCTGATTGGTTTTGGCGTGTGAAAATTGTGTGCGTGTGCGTGAGTTTAGGTCATAATTAGGGGATAAAAATTGCTTAAATTAAAAATTAACCCCTAATTAAAAGTTAATAAAACACTAACTTTACTAAAAAAAATATCATAATTAAAATAAAATGCACAAGTACTAAATCTTTAAAAGTTTAAAATCCTAAAAAATCACCTAATAAATAAGTTTTGATTTAAAATACTAAAACTAAATAAATCATTTGAAATGTCCCATTCTTAACTTAAAATAAATTGCCTCATTTTAAAATCGCCAAAAATCGTCGCCGGTCTCTTTTCCTTGATCCCGCATCGAATAATAGCTTAAAACATGAAACTCGAGAAACATTTTAACGTGCATCACAAAAACATAAATACTTTTAAATAATGTAATTTCAAAAATCATGCATCTCAAAAACCATTTTAAATTTGATTAAATAATTTAACAATTAAATAAATGCATTGGTTTTACGTATATTGAATTTGGGCTCTACAGCTCCTCCCCCACTTATATAAATTTCTTCCTCGAAATTAAATCTTACTAAACAACTCCGGGTAGCGGCTTCTCATATCTGCTTCAATCTCCCAAGTGGCCTCTTCCACTGATTGATTTAGCCACCGGACTTTGACCAACTTGGTCACCTTGTTCCGAAGTTTTCGCTCATGTCTGTCTAGGATTTGTACAGGTCTTTCCTCAAAAGACAGATCTGGAGCAAGCTGCAACGACTCATAGCTCAATACATGCGAAGGATTCGCTAAGTACTTTCTCAGCATCGAGACGTGGAACACATTGTGTACACCGGCCGGATTCGGCGGTAGGGCTACACGATAAGATAGTGTTTCAAGAATTTCGAACGGGCCAATAAACCTCGGACTAAGCTTGCCTCTTTTTACAAAAAAAGTGATCACCTACGGCAAACTCTAGATCCCTTCCCCTCTTGTCAGCATAACTCTTTTGGCGACTCTGGGTGTTCTTCATCCTGTCTTCGATCTTGACCACTACGTTTGCAGTCTGCTGAACAATCTCTGGACCAAGCTCTGACCTCTCACTGACTTCATCCCAATGAATCGGCGACCTGCACTTATTCCCATACAATGCCTCGTAGGGAGCCATACCTATAGATGATTCGAAGCTGTTGTTGTAGGTAAACTCCACTAGAGGTAGCTTTGATTCCCAATTCTCATGGAAATCGATCACACTTGCTCTCAAACAATCCTCCAAAATCTGGATCACACCCTCAGACTGGCCATCTGTCTGAGGGGGGAAAGCTGTACTGAATAGCAACTTCTTTCCCATGACTGCGTGTAAACTCTTCCAAAAGGACGATGTGAATCTTGGGTCCCTGTCGGACACGATAGAAATTGGGATCCCGTGCAATCGAACTATCTCCCTGATATAGAGCTCTGCATACTGCATCATGGAGAAAGTCGTCTTCACTGGCAAGAAGCGTGCTGACTTAATGAGTCGATCCACTATAACTCAAATGGCATTGGATCCTCTGACTTACCTCGGCAAACCAATAACGAAGTCCATGGTGATATTCTCCCACTTCCACTCGGGGATAGGGAGTGGCTTAGGCATCCCTGCTGGCCTCTGATGCTCTGCTTTCACCTGCTGACAAATGAGGCATTCAGACGCAAATCAGCGGATGTCTCTCTTCATACCTGGCCACCAATACAGAATCTGCAAATCCTTGTACATCATGGTACCTCCTGGATGAATGGAATACGGATATGCATGTGCCTCTGTCAGAATATCCACTCTGATCGAATCAACCCCAGGCACCCACATCCTTCCTCTGTATTTTACAATACCATCACACTTTATGTAGAGTACACTGCCCTTGGCCTCATCCGCCAGTCTCCATTTCTGCAACTGCTCATCTGAAGACTGACCTGCATGGATACGGTCTAGCAAAGTAGACAGCTTAGAATTTCTGCCCTTAAGATAAGCCTCTAGACCAAAACTCTGAATCTCTGACTGAAGAGATCTTTGCACTGGCAAATGTGCTACGACAGCAACATTTCTGCTCAAGGCATCTGCCACAACATTAGCTTTCCCCGGATGGTAGCTAATCTCGCAATCGTAGTCTTTCACTAACTCTAACCACCGTCTCTGTCTCATATTCAGTTCTTTCTGCGTGAAGAAATACTTGAGACTCTTGTGATCAGTAAATATTTGACATTTCTCGCCGTACAAATAGTGTCTCCAAATCCTCAACGCAAAGACAACAGCGGCTAACTCAAGATCATGGGTCGGGAAGTTCTTCTCATGCACCTTCAATTGTATGGAGGCATAAGCTATGACCCGACCATGCTGCATCAAAACTGTGCCTAAACCAAGCTTAGAGGCATCAATGTATAGTACAAAATTGCCTTGCCCTGCTGGCATAGCTAACACTGGCGCTGAAATAAGAGCTTGCTTCAAAGTATCAAAGCTCTTCTGACATTCATCATTCCACACGAATTTGGCATTCTTCTTGGTCAATGAGGTGAGTGGCACTGCAATCGAAGAAAATCCCTGAATAAATTTCATGTAGTAGCCTGCTAAGCCTAGAAAACAGCGAATCTCTGACGCATTCTTCGCCTCAACCATTCCTTAACCGTTGCTACCTTAGCTGGATCCACCTCAATGCCACTGCTAGAAATTACATGACCCAAAAACGCTACATTCTCCAACCGAAATTCACACTTACTGAATTTTGTAAACAACTTGTGACTCTACAAGACCTGTAATACTGTACCCAAATGCTGACTGTGCACCTCATTGCTCTTCGAGTAAATGAGAATGTCGTCAATGAACACTATGACAAACTGATCTAGGTAGGGCTGGAATACTCGGTTCATCAAGTCCATAAAAATCGCTGGAGCATTGTCAGTACGAGTGGCATCACTAAGAACTCTTACTGCCCATATCTAGTCTTGAAGGTTGTCTTATGAACATTTGCATCCTTTACCTTCAACTAATGATACCCTGATCGAAGATCTATCTTAGAGAACACTGTAGCTCCCTGCAACTAATCAAACAAATCCTCGATCCTTGGAAGTGGGTATTTATTCATGATCGTTACCTTGTTCAGTTCTCGGTAATCGGTACACAGCCTCATGCTCCCATCTTTCTTATTTTCAAAGAGCACTGGTGCGCCCCATGGTGAGAAACTAGGGTGAATGAATTCTTTGTCAAGAAGCTTCTGAATCTGCTGTTTGAGCTCTAACATCTCAGCTGGAGCTAGTCGGTACGGTGCCTTAGAAATTGGTACAGTGCCTGGCACAAGATCAATAGCGAACTCCACCTCTCTCTCTGGTGGAAGGCCAGTGACGTCATTTGGAAAAAATCAGGAAAATTTCTGACCACTGGCACATCAGATATCGACAGAGCGGGTACGTCAGGTGCAGAAACAATGCTGGCCAAGAAAGCTTGACAACCCTCATGAATAAGTCTTTGTGCCTACATACAAGAGATCAAGCGAGGGAAACTTCTCCATCTATTCGGTTCAAAGAGAAACTGCTCCATGCCCAATGGCCTCAACAATACTGACCTTTTCTGAAAATCAATAAGGACTCTATTCTTTGTCAGCCGGTCCATTCCCAAGATAATATCAAATTCTGACATCGGCAACACAATTAGATCGGCGTACACTAGGTGGCCCTGCAGTTCAAGATCGATGTCCCTGACCACGCTAGTAGCTGATAGCTTTTCCCCTGATGGGACTATCACTGAAGAACTCACGTCGAGCCCAATGGACTTGATGTACAAATTATTAGCGAACGTCTCCGAGATAAAAGAGTGAGTGGCCCCTGAGTCTATCAGGGCCTTCGTAGTTACTCTCTTTATGAAAATATTGCCTGAGAGACGTTAGCACAACAGACAGAACTTATATCCCAAAATTCTAACCTTAACCTCATGCATAAAAGAGAATCTCTACACAAGTCACCAAAATACTAACTAACGCACTAATAATCTCAAATAAAATTCAAAACATATGTGGAAAAATAATACGGTGCTTAATTAAATGAGTTTACCGGTCAATAATGTCGTGTCTGGGTTCGCCTTCTGAGCATGCATAGCGAACACTCTTCCTGGGTTGGCTGCCTCCATTGTGGGTACTCTTTCAACTTATGATCACTGGTCCCCCACTTGAAGCATTTGCTTGATCCCAATAAACATTGTCCCGGGTGTTGGCGGTTGCACTTCGGGCACACCTTGTACTCACCCGGCCTCTGAGGAGCCTTCTGCTGTGGAACAGGACCCTTGCCTTTCGGCTGTCCCTGAAATGGCCTCTTTCCCTGTTGTTGCCCCTGGAATGGCCTCTTGAACTGAGGTCACTGCTGATGCTGATGCTGCGGTGCATGATAGGGCCTCTTGCCCTTCCTGTCGTTCTCAATGTCCTTTTGGTCCTGCTCTGTCGCCAAGGCTCTAAATACTACAACAACATAGGTAGTCGGACCAGCATCCCTCACATCGCGGCGCAAGATTGGCCGCAACCTATCAATAAAATGCCTCAGCTTCCCCCGGGCATCATTAGCTATCAGGGGCACAAAGTGACACCCCCTTTCAAACTTCCTGACAAACTCTGCAACACTGCTGTCTCCCTATCGCAGCGTCATGAATTCACTGTTCAGTATGGATCGTACTTTCTCAGTGAAGTACTTGGAGTAGAATACCTCCTTAAACCCACCCACGTCAGTGTTTGCAAGTTCACTGACACTGATGCACTTTCCCACCACAGTGTGGCGTCCCCTGCCAGAAGGAATGTGGCACACCTGACCCTATCTGCATCTTGCAGCTCCATAAATGCAAAAATCACCTCGATGGATTTAATCCATCCCTCGGCTATCATCGGGTCAGTGGTCCCCAAAAACTCCTTTGGGTCCATCCTCCTGAACCTCTCATACACTGCCTCTGGTCTAGGCCTAGCCCATGTGTCCACTGCAGCCTGGTTCCCCGCAAACTGTGCGAAGAACTGAGTCATACCTGCAAGCATCTGTGCCTGCATATCAGGAGGTGGGTGAGGGGGAGTGACCCTCTCTTCATCTCGAGCCTCTCTGTCATCCTCCCTTGCTTCACGGTTAACCATACGTCTAGGAGGCATACTGTTACAAAATTTACCCAACACATAAACCCAACATGCACGAATATACTACCAATGTGATACGATGCACGAAAATTTGAATTTAAATATGCACATGCTGAAATCAAAACTGGATGCTCAATACATGAAATTATTTAAAACTTTAAACTTACAGACTTGAGGTGTGACTTCGTGAGCTTCTCGCAACTGGCAGTAGGCGTAACCCTTTACAAGAACACCGCTCTGATACCAACTGTAACGTACCGTACTTTTAAAGTACTTTAAAATTTGCGGAAAAATAAAAAAAATTTCTTAAATACAAAATGAACTTTCAATTCTCCGTCAACAATCAAATATTCATCCAAAGTATTTGTAATGAAAGAAATGACCAATAAAGTTTGCTAAAGAACAAGACTTGTTTAAACATTGTAATCAAAACGTGAAATCATAGTAGTTGAAGCATTGCATAAGAACTTAAAAACATGGGCGGTCCTCGGGTTTAGCCTCCCGCTCAGTCCAAGCCAGCTCACTGGTCCTCACCTCTCATCTCCTCAAATTCATCCTCACCTGCATCGATCAAGTCTAGTGATTCTAACGACTCAACATATATAAACTGGACATAACAAGTACTACGTAGTAAAACCACATGCATCTTTAAAATAGGGCGTACATATTTGAAACTTGAACATGCATATAAAAGCTTGAACAAACATACATAACATAGACATGCCATCAACGTAAAATGTTTCTTAAACATGCTTGCATCATACATACTGAACAAACATAAACTTCATCATTTTTCGTAGAGATATGTTTCAAAGCAAGTGACCCATACATAAATATGCCTGATCAGACTAAACCACAGTACTGGCCTGGTATGGAAAGTCTACTACCACATACATGAGATCCCTGTTCATGCATTAACGGGTGGATTGGTCCCTGGTCATCCTTTACCGATTTTCAATTTTGATCTAAACCCGGTCATGCTTTATCGGGGTGGAGAGGTTTTCGGCCACGTTCACCGACTTCCAATCCCATTCATAAGTTGGTCAGAAGACACTTAGCATACCTCAAAAAAATAAAAATATTTTCTCTTGCACGTCGAACATATTTACTTGGCGTTGAGGGATTCGTTGGATCTCGCTTGGGGCCACTGCTGTACATACTACCATGATTACATGCACTTAATATTTCATAGCCTAGACGTAATCGTTGTGCTCACCACCCGAATGACAATTTCTTATGACAATCTAAAATCACTCGCGACTTGACCTCGTTTAATCAATGTACTAAACTATGAAATCGACCCCTGGAACAAATCATAATATGATGTGTGAAAATTTCCCAAAACATAGGAGACATGAACCTAAATAATGATTTAAAAAGTCATGTTCAGGTGCCTAGGTGCTAGGCATGGCAGCGCCGCGGCGGTGCCTCGCGCCTAGGCGCCAGGCACTAGCGCCGCGGCACTGGCAGTGCCGCCGCTTTCGCGCTGCAGCGCCAGGCTTGCGAGAGTCGGGCGCTGCGGTGCTCCCCATTGACCGCTGTGGCGCTAACCCTGCGCAAACTCGACCCCAAATGCACAAATTCGATGCAAACTCTAACCCACGCCTTATCGACTTGAACCAACACCTTGAGACCCAGCCTAGGATGCTATGGTAGTGATTTAAAGTCACATAGATGCCCCAAAATAACGATGCAAGCCATACAACGCAACTTAAACTGTGAACATCATACTGAGGCCACCTCAAAATCCTCGTTGGGGTTGAGAAGAAGTCGTACCCTTTTTCGGACATACACGAGAGAAATGACCTTCCTGTCCACACTGATAACAAGTGCCAAACATACCTCGAGACTGCTCGATAGTATGTTTTCCTCCACAATGGCTACAATAGGGAGCCATAACGTGACTCCCTCTCTGGGATCCACTGGAACTCGAATAAGATGAAGAAACAGTGGAACCAATCTTCTTAACATTCCTACCTCTCGAATGCAAGGTAGTCTGCTGAGCTGTCACTGGAGGTGGAGGAGTATACTGTGGACCTCCTCGCCTTAATCCAGCTTCGGCTGCCTTTGCTCGTTCAACTGCCTCTGCGTAGCTGGTAGGCAAACCCGAAATGACAAAAATATATATAGCAGGATGTAATCCATTCACAAATGTGTTATATTTTGCTTTTGCATTCGCAGCTACGTGAGGTGCATGTTTCAACAACGTAGAAAATTTCGAGGCATATTCTGCAACAGTCATCGTTCCCTGCTGCAGACTATTTAATTCAATCTCTTGTGCAGTATATTAAGAAGGAGGGGAATACTGCTCAAAAAACTGGGTCTTGAAGACATCCCAGGTGACTTCAATCCCGGCTTCTTTCAATCCAATCTTAGCGGCTTCCCACCGAGATTTTGCTCGGTCTTTCAATTGATAAAGGGCAAGCTTCATTCGCCGAACCTTAGAATATTCAAAAATATTAAACAAATGCTCGATATCCTTCAACCAGGCCTCTGCTCTTTCTGCACTCTCGGTGCCGAAGAACCTCGGTGGTTTCAAATCCTGGAATCGAGCCATAACTAAATCCATGGACATTCTTTCGAATTGTCCAACTATCCTCTCAGTACTGCTACTCGCAGTTTCATTCATGGGATCCATCTACAAATCAAACGATGAATATCACAAATCAATATCAATTTCACATCATCATCATCTCATATCATCAATCTCATCAATAACTTAATCAAACTAAATCAAATAGGAGCAAGTAATACAAATAAATAAAACACATACGCACAATTTTTTTGTGCCTATTCACGTGTACACAAGATTCAATCGAGCATTCCCAGCTATGCTCTGATACCACTCTGTATGGGGCCCTTAACTACTAATCGTTATTACAATACAATCTGATTAGAGTTAATTACTTACAACGAAAAACGAGTTTAAATTTTCTTTATAATGAGCCCAAAATATGTCAACTGTAATTATAATACTAAAAATAGTATATAATATACTCTTGTCTATCTCAATCACAATATAAAACAAGCCTACACGTAATCCAAAACAACTACACACAAACAAACTCATATCCTCGGGACATACTCCGGTATATATATAGACATATACATATATACTGGGATAAAAACTAAACCTCAAATCAACCATGACTCCCTCCAGAAGTGCCATATCCGGTCTCCTGATAACCTGAAGTACCTTCAACAATAGCCCCCTCTGGGGTGAGCAAAGCTCAGTCTGAAACAACCACAGTATATACCACAAGTATCTAAACAATGATATGATATGAAATGCAAGTACGTCGTGGAGATATCATGTCAAATGCTCATCCACTGAGCATATATCAGAATCAATCGAATCGCTATCAAATCAATGCTCGAGCTGGCACACCGACCTCAATCAGGGATACTCGTATGATAGCGGCGACAAAGCGCCAGCAAATCCCAAATCTCAATCAATCATCGTGGCCACTAATGACTATGCTTTAAGGGCCACATAATGTCAAACATAGCATCGTTTTCACAAACCCCAGAATCAATTCCAATCATATCAAGGTATCCAAGGATCATAGCTCAACATGTATGTCATGTATACCACATCAACTCAACAAATAAGGCATATAGACATATATTCTCAATCAAATCAATCAAACATATATCATATAATACAGATACTTGTCGTATGTTACCAGGTCACAACATACCTCAATTCTTCGTTCCAGTCGATGTAGCTTGAAGATATCAGTATAATAATCTATCTACATCAATAACATATTTATTTCAATCAATAACAACTGACAAACAATTCTTCAATCTCAATCCAATGATTAAAATTCTCTAATTATAATAAATTGAGAATAATTCAAAATAACATCACTATAATCATCTCTTCTTCGTTAAAATCATACACTATTCACCAATATTCAATTTCTGTATGAATCAACAATTTATCGGATTTATTCCTAAAATCGACGCATGTCAAACATCACCAAAATATAAAATTGATACCTCAAATCGAAAACCTCGTGTCAACGATCCCTAAACTGAAGTCGGTTCGTCGATTAGATAAAATAATAAGTTGCAAGATCGAAAAGAAAATCGAAACTCTTATTTCTCTCCTCTCCTCTTCTACTTTCGTGTCTCTTCTCTGAGATCACCTCACCGCCTTTACTCTCTTTAGTTGGATTATTTTACACGTATATGACTTGGGTTGTGTAAGGAACAAATTGGAATCATCCTCCAATCAACAATAGACACGTACAGGAAAATCACATTGCAACCATATCAATCCTCACTTTGTTCTTTATTTACAATATTGCCCTTAAATTTAATTGGACTATTTTTAAATTTAATTCACTATTCATTGTTATTTTAATTTTTGTTAAACACAATTTATATATACTAATTTAAAATTTAATGGACTATTGCAAATCTATTTCTAAATAAAATTATATTATGAGTTGATTTACGATTCATAATTTACGTAATTAATGTTAATCGGATCATGGGGTCCCACATAAAGACTCAACATACCTGCACCGGTAAGAACAAGTACATATACATAACACACAACAGTGAAAATATAATGTAATCAACATACCTTTTATTAACTTTAAAAGCGTAATGTATATGTGTCATATGAAATCATAACATGAAAAAAGGCTCATCATTATCATCATATACTTATACATCATTTCCTTTAATTGAATTCAGTTCGTATCATCATTCATCATTATACGATGGATCCATATACATAAAACCGTGGTACCCGGCGGATGTCGGACATCAGTGAAAGTGTTACTCATCCTCTGTGCCTAGACCTCATCTTAAACATTTACATATACATCTTAAACATTTACATATACATATACCCGACGGATGTCTTGTTTTTGATTAGATTTCGTTATGAACTAATTTTCCATTCAAGAGGATGACGTAGCTTTTTCGATACGATGATTTGACATGGTTGTTTATATGATTGAATTCCATTTGGTCTAATTGAGTTTTCGTATTTTTATTCACTGCAATTTACTGGCCATAAATTGTGTGCTGTTTGATTAATTCTACAACTCGGGAGAGAGATTAGGATTATAGATCTTTAAAGACACATCGTTGAATATTTATATCGTTCGGAAGGCGTATAACTTTAGCGATGCTTAATGAGAACATCGTTTGCATTTATCAATGAAACTTAAATTTTTTATTAGGAATGTTTGAATCGAAGTTTAATTGATAAAATTTATTCGTCACTTGGGAAATGAGGAATAAAATAAGTAAGTGTTCTAGGCCATCAAATAATTGAAATTCATGAATATAAATTCAATCGGGAATAATTATCATAGAAACTTAGTGAAATCATTCCTCTAGATATTTTCTCTCGTTGATATTTCTCCTTTTGGTGATTAGATTAATTATTTATTTGCAATTAAGTTGTTTCAAACAAACTAAACCTCTATTGATTTTTCTAAATAAAGTCTTGACTATTTTAAATACAAGCACTGATTTATTTTTACATACACACTCCTCGTGGGAACGATACTTTACTTACATATATTAAAACTTGACAACTGTGCGCCGGCGAGCGGAAAACGCGCAACAGTATACATTTTCTTTTTAATTGAATTCAGTTCATTTGTTGTGACTTTCGTATCGGCTCTATCGTATCAGTTCTATTCGATGCATCTATCTATAAAATCATGGTACCCGGCGACGGGGAAAATAGCGACAACATTAACCGTCCACTAAGCCTTGGCCTCAGCTCATAATATCTAATGTCATCGTATACATATGCATCGTCAGTCACAACCAACTCTAATCCTTCAAAAACATCATCATGTTCACCACTTAATAAAAACATGCATATATGTAACTTTTTTCTTGAAACCAAGCATGCACCGTATTTTTCGTAATTACATAAAAATCATAAACGTGGAATGTGCTCAAGGCGCTGCCAAAATAATAGACTATTGCAAATCTATTTAAAAATAAAATTATATTATGAGTTGATTTACGAATCATAATTTACGTAATTAACGTTAATCAGATCATGGGGTCTCACATAAAGACTCAACACACCTGCACCGGTAATAACAAGTACATATATATAACACACAAAAGTGAAAATATAATGTAATCAACATACCTTTCATGAACTTTAAAAGAGTAATGTATATGTGTCATATGAAATCATAACAAGGAAAAAGGCTCATCATTATCATCATATACTTATACATCATTTCCTTTAATTGAATTCAGTTCGTATCATCATTCATCATTATACGATGGATCCATATACATAAAACCATGGTACCCGGCGGATGTCGGACATCAGTGACACTATTACCCATCTTCTGTGCCTAGACCTCATTAGCAGCATTTACTTATACATCTTAAAAATTTACATATACATCGTCAGTCACAACTTGAAACTTTTACTAATTTTAAAATGCGGGTTTTTTTTATAAAGCTCGCATTTTAAAAATAAGCATTTGAATATTTTCGCATGCGTGCAGTCCTACTTAAAATACATTTAAAATAAATCGTTGTATTTGCCAATAAAATATAACGGAAGCATAAACAAGTAAAAATCCTATCATCCATCAGTGGAATAAATCAGCGTAAATAAAAATATTCAAATCCTCTCTATCTCATAAAAATATAAATGTGCGGAAAACATGTGGTCCTCGGGTCATGTCGTCCCACCAGGTCTGCCTACTCAAATTTCTGCACCTCCAGTCCCCTCAATAACAAGCTCGCATGCATCACACACGCCTAGTGAGTCTAAAGACTCAACACACCTGTACCTGAAATAACAAGTACATATACATAGTACACAACAGAGAAAAATACCATAATAAACATACATTTCATGAACTTAAAAGCATGAACATAAACGTGTCGTATAAAATCATAACATGTCAAAGAATGTCTCATCATGTCATCATAAACGTATATGATAAGTGCAAGAATTGCACTTAATTTATATATTAATTCATTTGATTTATGTTAGTTTCAAACGGAATTACGCTTGGTTTTTGTTGTTTTTGTGTCGTGCGGGGGATAAACAACTGTTGGACGGTTTGGAGCAAACATAGGTGCTTTTAACCGTGAAAATGTGATAGACGAGAGCCGCAGCGGCACAAAGTAACGCCACAACGCTCATTTGTTCGAAATACAAGCACCTAGGCGCTGCCCAAGTAGCGCCGCGGCGCCTTACTGCCGAGGAACAAGCGCCTAGGCGCTAAGGAACAAGCGCCGCGGTGCCTACATTTGCGAAGAAGGCGCCACTTACTCAGCGCCATGGAGCTAATGGCGGCGAAACAAGAAACTGAGCTTTCAACTTACGGCCCGGACACAAATATAAGAGGCAAAAAACGAGTCTTCAGAAAGGGAGCGCCGCCTTTGGAGAGAAAAAGCATGGGAGAGCAGGAGCGAACACGAGACAAAGATCTTGAGTGTGAAGATCGATCACAAATACGAAGAACGACGGATGTGGGGGCAGATACGACACTTTGGATTTGTCATATATTCTTTCGCTTCTATATTTTACTGTGTTGCGATGTCTAAAACTTTGAACATGTCTTGTTTTTTTTAGATTTCGTTATGAACTAATATTCCATTCAAGAGGATGACGTAGCTTTGTCGATACGATGATTTGACATGGTTGTTTATATGATTGAATTCCATTTGATCTAATTGTGTTTTCGTATTTTTATTCGCTGCAATTTACTGGCCATAAATTGTGTGCTGTTTGATTAATTCTACAACTCGGGAGAGGGATTAGGATTATAGATCCTTAAAGACACATCGTTGAATGTTTATATCGTTCGAAAGACGTATAAATTTAGCGATGCTTAATGAGAACATTGTTTGCATTTATCAATGAAACTTAGATTTTTTATTAGAAATGTTTGAATCGAAGTTTGATTAACACAATTTATTCGTCACTTGGGAAATGAGGAATAAAATAAGTAAGTGTTCTTGGCCATTAAATAATTGAAATTCATGAATATAAATTCAATCGGGAATAATTATCGTGGAAACTTAGTCAAATCATTCCTCTAGATATTTTCTCTTGTTGTTATTTCTCCTTTTGGTGATTAGATTAATTATTTATTTGAAATTAAGTTTTTTCAAACAAACCAAACCTCTATTGATTTTTCTAAATAATGTCTTGACTATTTTAAATACAAGCACTGATTTATTTTTACATACACACTCCTCGTGGGAACGATACTTTACTTACATATATTAAAACTTGACAACTGTGCGCCTGCGAGCGGAAAACGCGCAACAATATACATTTTATTTTTAATTTATTTCAGTTCATTAGTTGTGACTTTTGTATAGGCTTTATCGTATCAGCTCTATTCGATTGATCCATCTATAAAATTGCGGTACCCGGCGACGGGGAAAACAACGATAGTATTACCCGTCCACTGAGCCTTGGCCTCAGCTCATAATATGTAATGCCCGAGATTTTATAATTTTAATTCGAGATTATTTAATTTATGAATTATGGAATGTTGAGTTATATTCCATGGTTTTACAATTCCATAGAACTGAAATTGAATTAAAAAGATTCGTGAGGACTAAATTGCAAATAGTGAAAACTTCAGGGTCTAAAGTGAAATTATGGGATTTGAGGACACTTGTCACACCATGCAAAGTTTCCTCAATTTATTCGTACCATAAGTTGTGATTTTGGCAAATCCGTTTATCCGATTTTCGATCCGGACACACTATCGTCCTCCTCTCGTTGAGAACTTTACAGATATGTAAGTTTCATTCATTTCCAACATGATTTGAAATTTATGAATTGGAGGAATTGTGATTTGATTATCATTATGTGTTCTCATGATATCAGTAATTGTATATTCGAAGTCAGATCGAAGAATAGATTGTTTATGCAATTGTTATGATTTTTCAAATTTGATATGATTGAGATATACTGATTTGAGATTATGATCTGTTAATGTTGAGATTATGAGTTATATGGATATCGTTTATGAGTTGTGGTATTATATATGTGATGTTGGAATTGACGGGGTTATCGAGATTGTACTATTATGCCGTCGAAACATCAATAGATTGATATTGATCAGATTGAGTATTTAATTGATGGGAATAATGATATTTTTCTTCTCGATATGTCATTTCAGATTGACAGAGACAGTCTTGAATTCAGAATTTCCAATTCTTCAGACCGAGACTACGAACAAAAGGTATAAGTCGATGTTAACCGGGAGATTAACTTGATTCAGATTGGACTCTAGTTTCCCTAAAACCACATACTTTATTTTATTGCAATTGTTTGACATTGATATGATTAATCTATTGATTTATAGAAAGTAGAGAATAGCCGATAGCTATTGAGCGAGAGTCATTGACAGAAGGGCCAGACAGTGATAGAGTGGTCATTGGGCCATTGCACATTGTCATAGAATCGCTTTGGCGGATATGCCAAGTCTGTGACGGATATGCCAAGACACTGGATTATTGACTTATATCGATATTTCTTAGGGGCGGATCGACTCCTATTGCTGAGATTCGATATATGTGTTAATGTCCAGGAACCGGGATCCCTAGAGTAGAGATGAGTCGAGTCGGAGATGACGAGTTAGAGAGTGTTATCTATATTCACTATTGTTTCATAAATTATGATTCATGTTCTTAATACATGGTTATGCTTTTGTATATGATTTTATGCATCGCATGTATACATTGCTTATACTGGGATTTTATTCTCACCGGAGTTATCCGGCTGTTGTTGTGTTTGTATGTGTACATGGCAACAGATGGGACAGGATCAGGGTCGAGGAGATGATGAGAGATTGTGATTAGAGTGGAGACTACGGACTTTGACGTTGCTGTAGATAGGATTCAGCACTTGACATTTAGTTGTTGAACCTTAGTTTGAGTTTGATGTTTGTTGTACAAGACTTATACTTTTATACTGATATGTATATTAGATTGAATTACATTACGTTCCGCAATTAAAAAAAAATTAGACCCAGATTGATTAATTGATCCATTTATCCTAATGACGATTAAGAAGATGATTAGCGTCCGGGTCCTCACAACAGGTGGTATCAGAGCGATAGATCCTCTAGATTGAGATAGAAGCTAGTGAGCGGGGTAAATTGAGTTTTCTTTCCTGTTTGTGATTGCTAGCATGTATTACTGCTTTAATACATGTTTACCTGAATTATCTGATTTGATTGGAAATGTGTATTAATTGAGAATGAATCAGAACCAATTCTTGATCAGCAGTAAGATGATCAGAGGAGGACTTAAACAAGTTTGTTGCATTTGGTTGCTAACCCTTTTGATAATCAGATATGCCTCCCCGCCGAATCCCAGATCAGGGCAGTACTTCGAATCCTCCAATGGATGTGACAGCAACACCAATGGAAACATTGCTGAAGAGATTTCTGTCGTTCCATCCACCGACTCTGAAGAGTACTGAGACTTCAGTTGATTGCGTGAGTTGGCTAAATGACATTGAGATGCTGTTTGACTCATTGGATTATACAGATGAGCGGAGAGTGAAATTGATTGGGCACCAGTTGCATGACGTTGCAAAGAACTGGTGGATTACGACAAAGAGGGCTTTGGAGCATCGAGGTACGACTATTACCTGGAATGTCTTTAAAACTGAGTTTTATCAAAGATTTTTCCCAGTATCGTACAGGAAAGACAAGGAGGCATAATTTGCAAATCTGAGACAGGGTCAGCTGAACATTGAGGAGTATGTGGCCAAGTTCTCTACATTGTTGCGATTTGCTCCGCATGTGGCTGAGAATGAAGAAGCTGTTGCTGATCAGTTTATCAATGGTCTGAATCCTGACATTTTTACATTGGTGAACACTGGACGACCGAACAACTTTGCTGATGCCTTGAATAAAGAAAAGGGAGCCGAAGCTGGTCTGATTAGACAGAAATGAGCTTCGTATGTCGCACCAGCACCGAGACCACAGCAACCATCCTCAGCTCAGTTTCCACAACCTCCTCCCGGATTTGAGAGTGGCAATGGCAGTGGAAGGAAAGATCAGTTGAAAGCTAGAGGGAAACAGTTCAAGAGATCTTGAAGCAGCTCATCCAGTTCTAGTGGCTCGAGTCAGACCGGTCAGGGCCAGAGTTATATAGGAGCTTATTGCAGCACTTGTAGGGGGAGACATTCCACATAGCAGTGCCGACGAGTGTTTGGCAGTTGCCGTATATGCAGACAGCAGGGACATTTTTCCAGAGTTTGTCCCCAGAGAGGTTCCCAGGGATTCCAGGGAGCAGAGTCATCTGGATCAGTGGCTCAGACAGGGAGACGACCATCAGTTGTTCACACTTTTCAGCCAGCACCTTCGACCCAGTCACAGCAGAGGCCAGGAGGAAGCCAGACTGTTAGCCAGCCTCCTAGACAGCAGGCCAGAGTATTTGCCTTGACAAAGGAGCAGGCTCAGGATGCACCAGATGATGTTGTTGCATGTAACTATTTTATTTCTGGTTATCCTGCTTATGTATTGATTGATACTGGTTCATCACATACATTTATTTCTGAGAGATTTGCATTGATGCATGCATTGCCTGTTGAGTCCCTAGCTGCTGTAGTATCTGTCTCTTCTCCTTTGGGAACAGGTTTGATATCAATGACATCTGTTAGATCTTGTATACTGCGGTATGATGAACATGAGATTGAGTTAGATTGCATTGTATTTGGGTTGTCTTATTTTGATTGTATTATCGGTATCGATATGTTGACCAAGTACAGAGCTACCGTTGATTGTTTCCATAAGATTGTTAGATTCAGACCTGAGATGGCTGAGGAGTGGAAATTTTACTGTAAGGGTTCTAGATCTAGGATTCCTTTGATATCTGCTATGTCTATGACTCGATTATTGCAGAATGGAGCGGAGGTATTTAAAGTCTATTCAGTTCATTTACTGAAATCGAGCCCATCATTGGCTGATTTGCCAGTGGTATGTGAGTTTGCAGATGTTTTCCCCGACGAGATTCCGGGATTGCCTCAGATTCGAGAAATAGATTTCAGCATTGAATTGATGCCAGGTACAGTTCTGATTTCTAGAGCTCCATACAGAATGGCACCAATTGAATTTAAAGAATTGAAAGAGCAGTTAGAAGACTTACTGGCCAAGGGTTACATCAAACCGAGTGTTTCTCCTTGGGGTGCTCCAGTGTTGTTTGTGAAGAAGAAAGACGGTTCGATGAGACTTTGCATTGACTACCGGCAACTGAACAAGGCTACGGTAAAGAATAAATATCCATTGCCGCGTATAGATGATTTGTTTGATCAGTTGCAGGGATCATCTGTTTATTCCAAGATCGATCTGAGATCTGGATATCATCACCTGAGAGTCAGAGATTCTGATATCTCGAAGACAGCGTTTAGAACCAGGTATAGACATTATGAGTTTATTGTCATGCCTTTCGGTTTAACAAATGCTCCAGCTGTGTTTATGGGATTAATGAACCGTGTGTTTCAGAAATATCTTGATGATTTTGTGATTATATTCATCGATGATATTTTGATTTATTCGAAGAATATGATAGAACATGCTGAACATCTGAGAACTGTGTTGAAAATTTTGAGGGATGAGAAATTATATGCCAAACTGTAGAAATGTGAGTTTTGGCTGAGACAGATTGTATTTCTGGGTCACATCATATCTGGTGATGGAATTTCAGTTGATCCTAGTAAGGTTGAGGCTGTGATCAGTTGGCCGAGACCGACATCTGTACCAGAGATACGCAGCTTTATGGGCTTGGCAGGATATTATCGCCGATTCATTAAAGATTTATCGAGTATTGCTAAACCTATTACGCAATTAACTCAGAAGAATGCTCCATTTCTCTGATCTGAGAAGTATCAGTCCAGTTTTGTTGAGTTAAAGAAGAGATTGACCAGTGCTTCGGTGTTGATTATTCCTTCAGGTACTGGTGATTTCGTTGTTTATTGTGATGCTTCTCACAGAGGATTGGGTTGTGTTTTGATGCAGCGAGGGCATGTTATTGCATATGCTTTGAGACAGTTGAAGCCACATGAGACTCGATACCCGATTCATGATCTTGAATTGGCTACTATCGTGTTTTCATTAAAGGTTTGGCGACATTACCTGTACGGTGAGAAATTCGAAATCTATTATGATCATAAAAGCTTGAAATATCTGTTTTCACAGTTTGAATTGAATATGAGACAAAGAAGATGACTTGATTTGCTGAAGGATTTCGATTGTGAAATCAAGTACTATCCGGGAAAGTCCAATGCACCAGCTGATGCACTGAGTCGTAAGGTATGTTCTTTGTCCTTATCGACAATAGGTGTTTCAAATTTGATAGAAGATTGTTGTTTGTCTGGATTAGCATTTGAGACAGATTGTCAGCCTCTAAGATTGTATGCTATTCAAGTCGAACCAGAGATGATTTTGAAAATTAAAGCGGCTCAGAAAGTTGATCAGAATGTACAGAACTCAATTGAAATGGTCAGATCAGGTCATCGATCAGAGTATCAGGTACGTGATGATGTACTGTGCATGAACAATCGTACTGTTGTGCCGAATGTTTCAGAATTGAGACAGCGGATACTGGCAGAAGCGCACAGCAGTCGTTTTAGCAATCATCCTGGTGGCAGAAAGATGTACAATGATTTGAAAGGAAAGTTTTGGTGGAAACAGATGAAGACTGATGTTGCAGAATTTGTTTCCAAGTGTCTGAATTGCCAACAGGTGAAAGCGGAAAGAAATAAACCGGGAGGTCTACTGCACAGTTTATCGATTCCTGAATGGAAATGGGATCACATTTCCATGGACTTCGTGACGCAGTTACCACGTTCCTTCAGAGTTTGTGATGCGATTTGGGTCGTGATTGACAGATTGACCAAATCAGCATGCTTCATTCCGTATCAGATGACGTACAGATATGACCAAATGGCAGAAATCTATGTCAGAGAAGTGGTCAGATTGCACGGAGTGCCGAAATCGATTATATCAGACCGTGATCCTCGGTTTACTTCGCACTTTTGGTAGAGTTTGCAGTAGGCTCTAGGTACGAAGTTACATCTGAGTACCGCTTATCATCCACAGACCGATGGACAGTCAGAGCGGACTATCCAGACACTGGAAGATATGCTGAGAGCTGTAGTGCTTGATTTTAGCACTAGTTGACAAGATGCATTGCCACTTTGTGAGTTTTCGTACAATAACAGCTATCAGACGAGTATTGAGATGGCTCCGTTTGAAGCATTGTACGGTAAGAAGTCCAGATCCCCTCTGTATTGGGATGATATCTCTGAGGTACCTGAGTTTGGACCTGATATGGTTAGAGATATGACAGAAAAAGTGAAGCTGATTTAGAAGAGAATGAAGACAGCTCAAGACAGACAAGCCAAATATGCCAATGTTCGACGTAGACCGTTGGTATTTGAGGCAGGAGACCGAGTATTTTTAAAGATTTCACCTTTCATAGGAGTTGTCAAATTTGGCAAGAATGGGAAGCTGTCTCCACGATATATTTTGTCGTACGAGATTCTCGAGAAGATAGGAGATCGTGCCTATCGACTCGCATTACCGCCTTCTTTATCTGGAAAATATGATGTCTCTCATGTATCTATGCTGCGGAAGTATCTCCCTAATGATTCTTGCATTATTCAGCCAGATGAGGCAGAACTTGATGAATCTTTGAGTTACATCGAGAAACCAATCCAGATTATTTATCGTAAAGAAAAACAACTCAGAACGAATATTATTCCTCTTGTGAAAGTCCAGTGGACTCGTCATGGCATTGAGGAAGATACTTGGGAGACTGAATCAGATATGAGACAGGAATTCTTAGAGTTATTTCACTGATGTGAGTCTTTTATTTTAGCTTCTGTTATATCTTCTTATCTGATATGATTTGACTGCCTACGATTTCAAGGACGAAATCATGTCTCAGAGGAGGAGAATTGTAAGGCCCGAGATTTATCATTTTAATTCGAGATTATTTAATTTATGAATTATGGAATGTTGAGTTATATTCCATGGTTTTACAATTCCATAGAACTTAAATTGAATTAAAAAGAGTTGTGAGAACTAAATTTCAAATAGTGAAGACTTCAGGGTCTGAAGTGCAATTATGGGATTTGAGGACACTTGTCACACCATGCATGAGATATATATATATATATATATATATATATTGTAAATTCCCTTCATTTCCACCAGAGACAAGACCGAGAATTCAAATCAAAGTTTCCTCAATTTATTCGTACCATAAGTTGTGATTTTGGCAAATCCGTTTATCCGATTTTCGATCCGGACACAGTACCGTGCTCCTCTCGTTGAGAACTTTACAGATATGTAAATTTCATTCATTTCCAACATGATTTGAAATTTATGTATTGGAGGAATTGTGATTTGATTATCATTATGTGTTCTGGTGATATCAGTAATCGTATATTCGAAGTCAGATCGAAGAACAGATTGTTTATGCAATTGTTATGATTTTTCAGAATTAATATGATTGAGATATACAGATTTGAGATTATGATATGTTATTGTTGAGATTATGAGTTATATGGATATCGTTTATGAGTTGTGGTATTATATCTTTGATGTTTGAATCGACGGGGTTATCGAGATTGTACTGTTATGCCGTCGAAATATCAGTAGATAGATATTGATCAGATTGAGTATTTAATTGAGGGGAATATTGATATTGTTCTTCTCGATATGTCATTTCAGATTGACAGAGATAGTCTAGAATTCAGAATTTCCAATTCTTCAGACCGAGACTACGAACGAAAAGTATAAGTCAATGTTAATCGGGAGATTAACTTGAGTCAGATTGGACTCTAGTGTTGGATCTGGTTTTCTATATGCCCAAACGCAGCGTAAGTTTTAAAATTTTTTATTTATTTTGACAATCAAAATATGATTTGCTTTGGACGCTCGTATGATTTTAACAAAACATACATAGGATGTTAGAAAATTATACCTTTGGTGAATAAATCACTGGACACCAACTGATCCGGTATTAACGGATTAGCTCTTGTTGATTCCCTACGAACTTTCTTCGATGAAATCCTCCTATCAGGTCCACGACTAGATTGTATGTTCCTCTTCCAAATTGCACTAGTAAATATGGAAGAGATTTTGCGTAGAAGAGAAAAATTGAGAGACGGCTCAATATTTTCTCTTTAGAAAAAGGGTTGGCCGATTTTTCCTACTTTTTGAGAAGGTGTTGACGTGAGTTTTGTTGTGGTGGGCTAGGGTTTGATTTGGCATGTCTTATTTATAAGTAAATAATAGCCTAATTACATAATTAACATTAATGGGCTTGATTTAATTAATTGGGCTAGTCCAACTAGTTTAATTAATTTAATCAAAGCCCATTAAAACTTTAATTATTTATTATGTTGGAGTTGTACTCCTACAAGCCCATCAAACATACTACCCACCATATTTAATTTATTAATTAATAAACTCAACTTTTGAGCTTAATAAATTAAATACATTTTAAATTCAAATGTTGAATTTATTATTTAAATTATAAATTCAACTACTTGAATTTTCATCACATCCAAAATTTAATATTTAATAAACCCAACATTTGAGTTTAATAAATTAAATTCTCAAATTTTATAAATTCAACTCCTTGAATTTATTCTCTCAAAATTTAATTATCCTAAATTAAACTCCTTGAATTTACTATATAATATAAATTCAACTTCTTGAATTTATTCTCTCAACGGGAACAAAACGATCCAGTGCTTGTGTGACCCTCAATGGTTCTGGGATACAGCTAGCCGTGGGTTCACAACTCTTTGTAATTCGGGACATAATCTTTTATTCGGGCTTACCCTAGTTAGCCCCATTCTTTTCATCAACACCTTGCTCAAGAATGTCAGAACTCATTTCTGATTGAAACCATCGGATCATGGTAAGAGCGTCTAGTAGCATCGCCCCATGATCCCTTAGGTATCACTGATAGTGCCTGCAATAACCAGTCGATTATGATTAACGTACAGTACGGTCCCTTCATCTCATATATCTTGATCGAATCTGCAACCATTGGTACATCGAGGGTTGCATAATAATTCGATAACTATGTGATAACTTTAATAGTGGCATCGCGTGTACTATTGGAGAACTCCTTCTCCAACGTACATCTCATACTCTGGCCAGAGATTCCATGCACTATTATTACATCATATCACATAAGATATCCACACCCGCAGGTGAGCGGTGAATCCCCGAGTACAATGCATTGGCTCCTATATGTGTCGCAACTGTATCCAACCTCGCCACCTGATGACTCTCCTAGAGCCGGTAAACGAGTCAAAGCACAGCCCTAGCATATAGAGCCTCAGTGTTGTCCCGGGTCGTAAGGACTAATGGTGTACAATCATAACCACGGACTTATCATCTCGATGAATGGTAATCACTTGGAAGTCCGAGGGAGAGTTGTTCGGTATAATCATCATATGACTACCCATCTGCATGTTTGGACATCTCTATGCCCTTACCAAGAAACGCAGTACAAAACATCACAAATGCTAGTCTCAAGCTCAAGCGACCTTTATCCATGTTTTAGGCGGTTGAATCGACTAGGAACGAATTTAAATTATACAGTGTTTACAAACGAGTTTCAACATCGAATTACGATTCATTTCTATTAAAGTATAATCAAGGTCTTTATCTATGTTTGATAACATGGGTATACAGATAAAGAAATAACAAACCATGAAATAATGAATTTAATTAAAATAAAGATTGTTAATTACAATTGAGTCAATAAAATCCCTAGCCAACAGGTGGCTTGCAGGGCATCTACTCTAACATCTAGTTTCCCTAAAACCACATACTTTATTTTATTGCAATTGTTTGACATTGATATGATTAATATATTGATTTATAGAAAGTAGAGAATAGCCGATAGCTATTGAGAGAGAGTCATTGACAGAAGGGCCAGACAGTGATAGAGTGGTCATTGGCCCATTGCACATTGTCATAGAATAGCTTTGGCGGATATGCCAAGTCTGTGGCGGATATGCCAAGACACTGGATTATTGACTTATATCGAAATTGCTTAGGGGCGGATCGACTCCTATCGCTGAGATTCGATATATGTGTTAATGTCCAGGAACCGGAATCCCTAGAGTAGAGATGAGTCGAGTCGAAGATGACGAGTTAGAGAGTGTAATCTATATTCACTAATGTGTCATAAATTATGATTCATGTTCTTAATACATGGTTATGCTTTTGTATATGATTTTATGCATCGCATGTATACATTGCTTATACTGGGATTTTATTTTCACCGGAGTTATCCGGCTGTTGTCGTGTTTGTATGTGTGCATGGCAATAGGTGAGACAGGATCAGGGTAGAGGAGATGATGAGAGATTGTGATTAGAGTAGAGACTACAGACTTTGACGTTGCTGTAGATAGGATTCAGCTCCCATCCTTAAAAAACATCATGTTCACCACTTAATAAAAACATGCATATATGTAACTTTTTTCTTGAAACCAAGCTTACACCGTATTTTTCGTAATTACATAAAAATCATAAATGTAGAATGTGCTCAAGGCCGGGTGCAAAATGACCATATTGCCCCTAGAAACTCAAAATGACCATTTTACCCCTGGATCTCTAAAATTTGACCTGAAGCTTACCAAACTCCTTAAAACGTCCCAAAACATATTAAAATTATTTCTTAGACGTAAAATCGAGTCCGTTTCAAAACTTAATCTATTCTTTTTAAAACTTGGACCGGAGTCCCGGTTTTGACCCGAATTGAACCGAAACTTATCCAAATTTCTCCCAACTTTTTACTACGCCTTATAAACATCTAAAAGGTCATAAAAACCTCAAAACCAGACCCTTAGACACTTTAACATCCATGAACGGCTGCTGGAAAAATCCAGCAAGTCACCAACCGAACTCTAGTGAACCGAACTCGTGTTTTCACCTTCCTAAACTGAACCATCAAGGACAAGCCATGACTCGACCTCACCTAGACAACTCTAGGACCCTACTGGACCCCAACCAATCAAGACTTGCAGCCCCCAAATTCCACAACACCTGAGCACCCTACAACGCCTAACCTTAGCCACGGTCGAGACCACACTCTACCTAAGCTCCTTCAATCAAATTCTAGACCGTGACCAGCCGTTACCAGCCCTCTTCCAGACCTACCATAGACCCAATAACGGTCGGCTTCAAGTCTGCAAACGAGCCATGCACGACTGTGAACCCAAAACTCCTGATCTTGACCTCAAACGCACAATAGCTAATAAACCCGAGCGATTCCCCTTTGAGCTTGGCAAAAACCGAGACTCCACTACTTAGTCACCCTTACACACGAAATGTACAGCCCCTTGCATCAAGAAATTAGCAGCCCCTTGCACAAACACTAAAAAAAACGTGAGTGGAAGCAAATCATGCAAGGTTTTTCATGTAAAAATGAATTGAAAATGCAAGTAAGCATTAGTTCGAAACATTTTAATACAAATTGAAGGATCGTTTGCTGGGCATCTTTCGGATGTTTCAAACAAAATATTCTCCAACGAGCTGCAATAGCTCGTGTTCTAAGAATATTAAATTCGATGAATTAAATCGAGTTTGGTTAAAAACCAAGCGGAAGAAACTCAAAGTAATCCTTCGTGAAGAATACTGTTATATTAGAAAACATTTTAACTTGTGTAAACTGAATAACCGAAAAATGTTAGATTAGTTTTTGCATTCATCAGTTTAGTTATGGTGACAACTGTACTAACAGATACTCTAACTGATCCAAACAGTTTTAAAACAATAGTTAATCAGTTAAATACACAAGATATGTTTATGGATGTTCGGAGACTTCAGCTAGGACTTACACTACTGCCTAAACTGAACTCCTAGCTACGACTGAAGGCAGCACCTCCTAGCCAACCTTCTTTAACGTCTATGTGTCAAAGACTACATACACAAGTTTAACGTCTTTGTGCAAAACTGTATTTGAGTGGTTGAGAGAATTTTTGTGTAAGAACTTAACAAGGATGTTCTCACACACTGAGGGAAAATTGTTTCTAAACTAAGCAGATAACACGTTAAAGTGTCTCTCTGGGATGAATGCTTCTGAAAGCAGATGTGCAATGTGCGTGCCTTTTCTTTTCTCTCTTGAAGAAGCTTTGTGAATAGAATCTCGTTCTTTTTCTTTTGCTTCTTCTGGTGGTGTATATTTCTGTGTTATTTGAGTCTTCATTAATCTTCTATTTATATAGGCGGGAAGGTTGAACGTACAGTGAGACTCATTTATTGTATCTGTTGCATCTTAAATTCTTTTCTAGGACTTTATGTTTCGACTTTTCGACTGGCCTTCTGAAACGTTTTGTCTTTAGTGCTCTGATGCAACGTCCATTATTGTCCTTGGATTGGACAATGGCTTTGTACCTTCACGTACAGCTGGACTCCACTGAAAGAGTTTGTCTTATCCATAACTGAAAGATTCTGACTAATACTATGAACTGGTCAGTTAAACTGATCTTCAGTTGAGCTGGTGAAATCAGTTGATTCGTCAGTTGAACTCATTTCACTCTTGTTCAGTTGAACTGATCAGCTGGGTTTCTTCATCAGTTTACCATTCTTTCGGCTGGCCAGGCTTCGGAGGTTCTCCTGCTGAACCACCTATCAACTGGACAATCAGTTGAACAGCTCAATTGACATAACAGTTAGACTGATTCAGTTTGTGTGATCAGCTAGGTCTTCAGTTCGCGATGTAAATTGCTTGTGAGTGATCCTAGATTCTGCACACTAAGGTAGATTATTAGTAACAAAATTAACAAGCTTTGTTATCATCAAATTAAAGATTACGAACTTGAGAAGTTCTAACAATCTCCCCCTTTTAGATGATTACAAAGACTTGAGCAATTAAGCGCAATATATTTAGTTCAAGGGTTAGTATATTCAAACATCATTAAAAACTCCCCCTTAATAACTGAATTTAAAGAATTTTTGAAAACAAACAAAAACTCCCTCTCTAAAACTGATTTGAAAACCTTTTAAGAGAGATAATTAGAATTAAGAAAATACTTTTCAGTTGATGAAAAGGAAAGAATTTTTCTCAACAACTGAATTTTAAAACTGATTGACAATACTTAAAGTTTGAGAGAAACACAAAAAACTCCCCCTCAGAAACTGAATAAAAACCCGTATCTGAAAGATATTTATATACTCATTCATTTAGAGATTATAATCATTCAAGAAATGTAGACAAGAGATTTGGAAATATCCATTCAGTCACAATGAAACACAACTGAACAAATATGATGTTTATTTAAATAAATTTCCTTGTATTTACATCTGAGTACATACATCAGTTGAACAAGAAAAATTGCTACAATAGTAGCATATTAAACATCAGATATCAGTTGGTTTATGCGACAGAACAGGATATACCATCAACTGGTTGCTTGACTGCTTGAAATGCTACATCGGTTGTGAGTTCAATTTGATAGAGAAACGAGTTAAAGTGCTTGAACATGACTTCTTCACAGACTAACTGGTCGAGCAGACTCTGACTAGGCTCAACTGGAATACATCTAGTGATTTAATCAACTAACGTCCCAGCATGGATGAGTTTCGTCTGAAGAATAGCTGACCTGGTAGGCTTGCAACTAAAAACATGTTCAAACGAGCAATTTAGCTGTGCATATTTGCAGATGATTCTCAGTCCCCTGCAGGCTGATTAAAACCCCTAAGCAAAGAGTCTAAAAAAATGGCTACAATATTAGTTGCAGAGCCAATCCTCTCAACTCTTTACTAAAGAGCGACATATAAATACTTTCAAATAGTTTTGATAATAGTATGAAATACTTTTAAATAGCTTTTAACACTATTTTTAAGTAAAATTTTAAAAAACGGTTTACTTCAAATGTTCTTCTTACAACAATCCGCTCTGATGCCAATTGAAGGATCGTTTGCTGAGCATCTTTCAGATGCTTCAAATAAAATATTCTCCAATGAGCTGCAATAGCTCGTGTTCTAAGAATATTAACACCGATGAATTAAATCGAATTTCTTTAAAAACCGAGCTGAAAAAACTCGAAGTAATCCTTCGTGAAGAAAACTGTTATATTAGAAAACGTTTTAACTTGTGTAAACTAAATAACCAAAAAAAGTAGATTAGTTTTTGCATTCATCAGTTCAGTTATTTCAGTTATGGTGACAACTGAACTGACGGATACTCTAACTGATCTAAACAGTTTGAAAACAAAAGTTAATCAGTTAAATACACTAGATATGTTTATGGATGTTCGGAGACTTCAATTGCTCCTACGTCATCCCTTCTACCGCCTCGGGTAGGATCCACTAGAAGATTTTGATTTATACAACTCTTTGTACAAACCCACTCAGCTAGGACTTACACTACTGCCTAAACTGAACTCCTAGCTACGACTTAAGGCAGCACCTTCCAGCCAACACTTCTTTAACGTCTATGTGTCAAAGACTACATACACAAGTTTAACATCTTTGTGCAAGACTGTATTTGAGTGGTTGAGAGAATTTGTGTGTAAGAACTGAACAAGGATATTCTCACACACTGAGGGAAAATTGCTTCTAAACTAAGCAGATAACACGTTAAAGTGTCCCTCTGGGCTGAATGTTTCTGAAAGCAGATGTGCAATGTGCAAGCCCTTTGTTTTCTCTCTTGAAGAAGCTTTGTGGATAGAATCTCGTTCTTTTTCTTTTGCTTCTTCTAGTGGTGTATATTTTTGTGTTATTTGAGTCTTCACTGATCTTCTATTTATATAGGCAGGAAGACTGAATGTACAGTGAGACTCATTTATTGTATCCGTTGCATCTTGAATTTGTTTCTTGGAGTTTATGTCTCGAATTTTCGACTTCTCTTCTGAAACGTTTTGTCTTTAATGCTCTGATGCAACGTCCATTATTGTCCTTGGATTTGACAATGGCTTTGTACCTTCACGTACAGCTGACTCCACTGAAACAGTTTGTCTTCATCCATAACTGAAAGATTCTGACTGATGCTTCGAACTGGTCAGTTGAACTGATAGTAAGTTTAGCTGGTGAAATCAGTTCACTCGTCAGTTGAACTGATTTAACTCTTGTTCAGTTGAACTGATCAGCTGGGTTTCTTCATCAGTTGAACACTCCTTCGGCTGGCCAGGCTTCTGAGGTTCTCCTGCTGAACCACCTATCAACTGGAAAATCACCTGGACTGCTCAATTGACGTAACAGTTAGAATGATTCAGTTTGTGTGATCAGTTAGGTCTTCAGTTTACGATGAAAACAGCTCGTGAATGATCCTAGATGCAGCACATTAAGGTAGATTATTAGTAACACTATTAACAAGTTTTGTTATCATCAAAATCAAGATTGCAAACTTGAAAAATTCCAATACAAATATGTACATTAAATCATACTAATGGCGTATGTGATGAGAAAAATGAGAATATAAGCGTACCTTGATGTATTTTACGCAAGAACGTCGGAGAAACAAGCGTCAGGGAAACGCTGGAGGAATTTTCTTAAAATAAAAATGCTTGGCCGATGGGGGCTGCTGTCCTTCACGTAAAAAGCTGCTGAGGAAGGAAGGGTGTCGGCTGATGGACTAAAGTTTAGGTTTAGGGGTGCTTAGGAAATAATTAAATAGTTAATTACTAGGTAATGGACCCTAAATTGTCTTTTAAAAAGTTTAAAAAGAGTCTTGAGCCCACCAAGCTTAAAAATAAATCCATCACAACAAAACACGCTCTCGAAAAATATTTCGCTTTAATAAGTTTTTGAAAATATTACCTGAACCCTCAAAAAGTCCTTCGTTTCGATAAAATTCGTGTACCGATTAAAAATATGCTCCGGCAGGAAAAATACTCAACAAAGCCCATTTCTAGAAAAAAAACATTTTTAACACCTTATATTAATAAAAATTCATGTAATTAAAATTATTTTCCCGATTATTCTCCGGTCTCTATTCCTCGTTCGAGTACGAAATGCAATTTTGCATGTACTTTTAAAATTTCATGGAATAAATCCTATCATACAATAATTATGCATAAAATGCATAAAAATGATTAAACACATAATTTTAAACAAAACCTAGATTGCATGCATTCAAGTTACGTGAAATAATTTCCCGGACCTTACACAACTAGTTACCATCCTTCAAAACGTCATCATTTTCATCACTTATCAAAATCATGCATATGCATAAATTTTTCTTAAAATCAAGCATGCAACGTATATTTCATAATTTCATAAAAATCATGATAATGATGCATAAACATTTAAAAACATGATAACTTTGTGCTCGGGACGTTTCTAGGACTAAAAACTCACTCCGGGTGCAAAATGACTATTTTGTCCCTAGAAAACCAAAATGACCGTTTTACCCTTGTACCTCTATATTTCGACCCAAAGCTTACCAAACTCCTTAAAACATCCCAATATATTATTATAAGTATTTCTTATACGTAAACTCGAGCCCGATCAAAATTTACCAATTCGTTTTAAAACATGGACCGGGGTCCCGGTTTTAACCCTAATTGATTTGATACTTAGCCAAAATTTTCCAAACTTAAACCATGCCTATAATACATCCTACCAGCCCATAAACCACAATTTTCCAGCCCACTAAGAATCACGAAAACAGACCCATAAGCTGCTGGAAATTTCTGCTACTCTCCCTTCGAACCTAGCTGTACCAAATTCGAAGAATAGCACCCCTATGCTCTACAAGATCACACCAGCCATGAACCAAGCCACCTAGGACCAAGACCAGACCCTACTGGACCTACCTTACCCAAGGACATAGTCCCATGCAATCCGTAACTCGCCTGCACTCTTTAATCACCAAGAAAAACACACCAGCATCACAGCTCAACTCCGTGACTCCTACGGCTCTACAGACAAGACCAACAACGTACGGTCCATTCTAGGCCATGTATCAATACCACCAGGGTCTGGACCATAGCTTGGAACAGCACCTCACGCCACAGGCTACACCCAATCTCACGATCTACCTGAAGCTGTGACAACACCTCAACCCCACACCTATCTCCCCTTCTTCTATCTCGACTGAACCATATCTCCTGAATTATGACATCACTAAAACATCGTATGTAGACCCTTAACAGCATGAACTCGGCAGCCCCCTTACAACCATAAAAAGAAAACGTGAGTAACAACATTAAGATGCAATGTTTTCATATAATCCTTCAAAGAAATTCACACACGGTTTGGATCGAAAATTTTACAGGAATCTACAAAAATTTCCGAATAATATCAGTTTGTATGATGTGCAAGGAATGAAACATGCGTGCCTTGATGATATATGAATGAAAGCTTGGAGAAAAACGCGTCGGGGAGGCGCCGGAGGAGCGGTGAATGATCTTTCTTGAAAGAAAAAAAGAGGGCCGAAGGTTTGCTGCAGGAAACCTGCTAGAATGGCTGCTGAATGGAGGGGAAGGCGGCTGTTGTGTTTTGATTAGGTATAGTTTTATTTTAAATGTAGTTTAGGTTGATTAAAAATGCACTAATGGACCTCCAAGAAAAGTTACAAGGTTTTGAGCTCATTGAGCAATAAAAATAGGCCCATCAATCCCAAACACACTCCCGAAAAATATTTCGTTTCGATACATTTTTGATAATATCGCCCGAGCCCTTAGAAAGTTCTCCGAATCGTTAAAATATGCGTACCGATTAAAAATATGCTTTGACGGGTAAAAATACCCAACAAAGCCCATTTCTTGAAAAATACCCTTAAAACACCTAATAATAATAAATAAAAATCAAATACTATTTTTCAGCCATCGGTCTCTGTTCCATAATCGCAACTCGAGTAACCCATAAAAATACGTTTTAATGCATGTAAGTAGAAAACTACTAAAATATCATGTAAACATGTCACATAATCAATTAAGCAATTAAAATAATTTAATTAGCCATTTTTTTATTTTTTAGATTTGCATGCAGTTGGATTACGTCGTCTTAATTTTGGACCTTACAGTTGTGATAAAATTTGAGTCACAAATTTTAATCAAGGGTAAGTGGGTTTTATATGTTTTAAAGATTATGAATGATTTAAAATTCGATCATCTACTGCATGTTGTTTACAAATGTTGATTTCGAATAAACTAAGTTGCATCAAGTCATTTCGTTCTGCCTGTTTGTTCGTTTATGCTCCTCCGTTTTGTTCTATGTTAATGTCATTATGTTCGAACCAATCTGTCTCAGAATAAGCCCAGAGGGAGCCTGTCTATTGGACTAGGCCCAGAGGGAGCACGGGTGCGGGAAAAGGCTCCATAGGGAGTTTATTTACAGGAAAAGGACCTAGAGGGAGCCCAAGATCAAGGATAGCCCATGATCATTATAATGTGTTTGTCTGATAAGATCTGATAAATTTCTATTTTGTAATGCTCTACTCTGAAGTTCTGATTTGTTAAATTTCGAATTTCTTTTCATTCAACTTTGATATATTATGCAATGTAAAAAGAAGATGGTTTTAAAATTATATGCATCAAATGTTTTCTGGTATTCGATCCGGGCCCCACTTTCTGAGTGTTTCCTAAAACGCTCACCCCCTACGTTACTCCCAGATGAAAAATAAGAACATATTAAAGAAAGGGAGTAGGAGTAGTTTTGGGGATGGTAAAAAATCAGAAGGAGGAAGCTCAAACACAGGATGTTCAAGCCTAATAGTACTCCTTTGTAATTTATTCGTAAATTTTTTTACTTCTTTAGTAAAGAATCTCTTCCAGAAACTCCCTATTTTTCTTTTTATGTAAAGACAATGGAATTTTTTGAAATAGACTGGTATTTGGCTAATTGCTACGAGGCTTATTGTTTTTAATTAACAATGTCGGATGTCACCGACGCCTCTGTCTCGGGGCTTGACACACTGTGCAACATAAAGGTTTTCCTGCTCAAGGTTCCCGTCGTGGAGGGATATCGCAAGTATATCAGCAACGCCCACGAATCTAGGTGGAAGTGTTTGCCCTAAACCAAGAGCAAGCTGAGGAGCCAAACGAGAGAGTCATTTCAGGTAATTTCCTTTCATATGGTATCCCTGCATATCTATTAATTAACACTGAGGCATCACATTCATTCATAGCATTAATGTGTTAAGAATCATAAACTACCTTACGTGTCATTAAATGTTTTAATGTTGGTGTCCACACCTATAGGACACAAGGTTTTAGCTAAGAGACTTGTAGTAAACTGTTTGATAGAGTTTGAAAGAAAATTCTTGTCTGCCGATTTGATGATATTGACTATGGAAGATTTCAATTATATTATGTGAATTGACCTATTAACTAAGTAACCGTAGATTGTTATCAACGTCTCGTTCAGTTTCGTCCAGAAGGAGACAAGAATTGGCTCTTCTCAAGTGAGGGTGCTCAACCTCCAATGCCAGTAGTGTCTGTTGTAAAGGCACAAGGGGCTTTAGCGAAATGAGGAGAGGGATACCACATTTATGTTGTGGACGTATCGAATGATGTAATCGACTTGAAGAACAATGTATTTTTCGATGAGTTTCTTGATGTTTTTGAAACATCTACTAATTAAAATACTACTGGAATTTTTTTTGTAAATTAAAACTCGAAAAATAATTTAAATGCATACATGTAGTAACAGCAGTCAACCACACGTTTTTAAAATAAAAGGATTCCATTACTGGTAAAAATACTACAGTTAAAAAAATGTGTCAGATCATCAAACCCTAAACTTTTGTTCCAAATGTTTGAAATAAGAAACATGGAAAAATCCTGTCAAGCCATCAACATTTAAAAACGGCGTGTAAAATGAATTTCCATGGCCCTTCCTAACGCATAAACATAACGTGCGGAAAAATTATGGTCCTCGGGTTAGCGTGCGCACATCAAGCTCCGCCTACTCAGTCTTCGGCGCCTCCAGTCTCCTCATCAATATTGTCACCTGCATCATTCACACCTAGTGAGTCTAAAGACTCGACACAACTGAATTATTATAACAAGTACATATACATAACATGCAACAGTGAAAAGTAGTGTAATTAACATACATTTCATGATCTTAAAAGCATGAACTCAAACATATCGTGTCAAAGCATAACGTGTCGAAAACATGTCTTATCTTATCAACATATACGTGTTATTTTCTTTATTTGAATTCGGATCATTATTTGTGACTTTCGTATTAGCTCTAGCCGATGGATCCATCTATGTATAACCGTGGAACTAGGCGGCGGGGACATCAACGAAAATTACCCATCCACTTAGCCTTGGCCTTACATGTTCGTGTTCGTATTAGTCACAACCAACTCCCATCCTTCAAAAGATATCATCATATTCATCACTTATAAAAATCATGCATATACATAAATATCCTTAAAATCAAGCATGCAACGTATTTTTCAAATTTCCATAAAAAGCCATGTTCGTGATAATGTATACATTTAAAACATGTCAATTAGTGATCAGGGCGCTGTCGGGACTGCTAACTCGATCCAAGTGCAAAATGACCATTTTGCTACTAGAAACCTAATTGACCATTTTACTCCTGGACCTCAAAATTTCGACTCAAAGCCAACCAAACTCCTTAAAACGCCTCAAATAATATTTATAATAGCTTATACGATTCGTTTTAAACTTGAACCAGGGTCCCGATTTTAACCCGAATAAACCCGAAACTCAACCAAACTTTTCCCAACTTAAACCATGAATTGAACCTAGATGACCAGCCCTTAAACTCATTTTTCAGACAACCTAAGACCCTCGAAAAGGACACTACAGTTGCTGAAAATTTCTGCACTTTCTCCCACAAAACCCTAGTGCACCTATCCTTGAAATAATCGACCCTAGCCCAACTAGACTGGACCAGCCCTGAACCCAACAACTCCTAGCTATCTCTGGACCCTTCTGGACCGACCTAACCACAAATATCATCCTCAAGCACGCGCACACCTCAGTTCCCCATGAATACTCGATCTAGCCACCATTTTTCCCCAAATCGTCTCCTAGCTTCGGTCCATGCTACCAGCCAATCATGGACCACTCCAGGGCCTCTTCATGGACCACACACATCCCAAGCCATACCTTAGAATGAGCCATGCACGGCGAAACCACTTTCTTTACCCGACCTAGCCACTATTTGCTTCCTAGGACCCAAGCGATCGGCCTCTCCCGTAATACCTGAACCGAAGCCCTATCAAATGTATCCACCAGGTAACTCGACATTATTAGTCCCTTGAAACCTAGGTCTATCAGCCCTTGCACGAGAGTCATGGAAAAACGTGAGTTATATAAAAAAAGATATGCATATTTCATGTCCAAATCGTATAAAACTGATGCACATGTTAACTCAATGAATTCCTCATGCAAACACACACAAATCAGCATATAACAATGTGAATGATGAGAAAAAAGATTTATGGCGTGCCTTTGCGTATATATGCTCGAAATTGATGGCTCGGTTCTAACACCTAGGAGGGTGTTTCAAACAAAATATTCTCAATGAGCTGCAATAGCTCGTGTTATAAGAATTTAAACACCAATGAATTAGATCAAATTTTGTTTTAAACCAAGTGAAAAATACTTAAAATAATTCTTCGTTAAAAAAGCTGATTAATTTGAAAGTCTATTACCTTGAGTGAATTGAATAACTGAAATGAGGGGGATTTGTTCTTACTTGTATCAGTTCAGTTTTGGTGAGAAATGAACTGATATCAGCTCAAACTGATCAAATCAATTTAAAAACAATAGTTAAACAGTTAATTAATGAGATATGTTTATGGATGTTCCGAGACTTCAACTGCTCATACGTCACACCTTCTACCACCTCGGGTAGGATCCACTAGAAGACTTTGATTTATAAAATGCCTTGTACAAACCCACTTAGCTTAGGACTTACACTACTACCTAACTGAACTCCTAGCCTAGACTGAAGGCAGAACCTTCCAACCAACACTTGTTTAACTTCTATGTGTTAAATATTACATACACAAGTTTAACGTCTTTGTGCAAGACTCACTCAGGTATTCAATAAGCTTAACTCTCTATATATGTGAGTGATTGTGTGTGAGAACTAATCTATGAATACAACACGAAAATGTTCTCACATACTGAGGGAATTGTGCTTCTAATCTAAGCTAATAACACGTTGAAGTGTTCCATAAAATCTTGGCAGATTCTTTCTTGTAAGCTGATATACGATGAGCGTGCCCTTCATCATTTCTCATGACACACAATTTTTTAATGGTCTTGATCTTGTATTTATAGAGGATTCGTGAATTTTCTTCAAGACACATCAAATATGTCCGTTGCAGTTTGAATCTGTTCCTCGATATTTGTGTCTTGTCCTTTTTGACAGACATTCTGGAACGTCTTGATTTAAACTCTGCTGCAACATTCATTATTTTCCGTTGATTGGACAATTGCTTTTCTTAATGCACACAGCTGTATTCCATTTAGATAACCTTGTCGTGTTCTGCAAACTGGTCGGCTCCTAACTGATGTTCTGAACTTGTCAGTTGAACTGGTCTTGAACTGGCTTAGTGAAATCAGTTGGCTGGTCAGGTGAACTGATTTCACTGCTTCAGTTGAAATGGTCAGCTGGGTTCTTCATCAGTGGAGCTCTTCATCAGCTGGCCGGACTTCTGAAGGTCTTCTGCTGAACTGGTTCAATTTGGTCAATCAGTTGGCACATTCAGTTTTTGTCTCGATAGTTTCAGTTTAGACTTAATAGCTTTCTGGGCACTTAAATAAATTAATTAGAAACAAAATAACAAGTTTTGTTAATATCAAAATCAAGATTGCGAACATAAAATTTTTAATGCTTGAGATTTTATCCTTTTAATCCGAGATTATTGATTTATGAATTGATGTGATTATGAAAGGTTGGGAGAACACGTCATATTGTGTGTGAGGAATACAGCAAACCTCGCGCGCATGCGCGGAGATGAGACGCGCATATGCACGAGCAGCAAATGCCGAGGCAGAAGACCTCGCGCATATGCGTGAGACTAGGTGCGCATATGCACGAGCATGTAAAATCTCTAAGTGCCGAGACAGAGAGTCTCGTGCATATGCGCGAGACGAGGCACGCATATGCCCGAACAGATGGATTTGTCATGTGCCGAGACAGTATGTCTCGCGCACCGGGTACGCATATGCGCGAGAACTGATGTATGAAAGATTGCTACTTGTCTTACCATGCAATTGTACATGTATACTCCACTTCATTTCAGAATTCAGAATGCAGAGTAAGTACCGAAACTCCCATGGCATGAAGAAATTCCTCAAGCTTTCTTGAATCTTAAAATTTGGATTGTGCAAGATCTAGCCGTCCGATTTTCAATCCGAGTTTAGTTCCGTGCTTCTCTCGTCAAGAGCTTCAAAGGGATGTAAGTTTTATTACTTTCCTGTAGGGTTCGAAAATTTGGTATTGAAGAAATCATAGTTTGATTGATATTATGTGTTCTTGAGATTACGATAAGCCTATAATGGAAACCAGATTGAAGAACGGACAGTTTATGCAATTGTTATCAATTTTCAGCCTATATTGAATGAGATTGTACATATTTTGTAATTGTTGGCTGTAATTGTATTGATTATGAGCTGTGATTTGTATCTGTTTATGTCTGAGTTGCCGGATATATCCAGATTGCGATGTTATGCCGTCGAAACAAAATTAGATTGAGATTGATCAAATCATGTCTTGCTTTGAGGTATATGTTGATATTGTACTTCTCGAATATGTCATTCCAGATTTGGTATTGAAGGCTTCTAAGAACGATCAAAGCCAGATTGAGATTTGATTCAACCAAGAACTACGAAAAGAAAGGTATAAATCAATGTTAGACCGGGAGAGATTGCACAAGTAAGAGATAGCTTGAGTTTCCCAAAACCACGTACTAAATTGTTATTGATTGATGTGTTTGCAATTCTTGAGATTGATATGCTTAGTCTATTGAGTTATAGAAAAGCATGTATTATGAGTCTCTGGCAGAGGTGCCAAGTCACTGGACATTTGGTTTATATCGATGTGCTTAGGAGAAGATCGACTCCTATTGTAATGCCCGAGATTGTAGTTTAATACTTTTGAGTTATCCTATATTATGAATAAGGGAATGGAAGAACAGACATAGAGAAGCGACGTTGCAATTCGAGTTTTGGTGGCAAAGAGACACTGCACACGCGCCATAAAAACAACCGCACCCGCGGTGTTGGGGCAGTAAGGTCCATGCACCCGCGGTATAAAATGCAGCGCACCTGCGGTCGTGTCTTCTGAATTGTTGGAGGTGATACAGTATGCTCAGTGCACCCGCGGTGCAAAGCGAGCACACTCGCGGTGAGACGTACAGAATGAAAAATAAGCCAAGTGTCCTTGCCATGCATTTAAATGCTTCCACCTCTTCACTCCTTCACAATTTTCAGCTGAAGAATGAACCTCCAGGGAAAAAATATCAACAAGCTTCATCCCATATTAGAAACTTGATTGTGCAACATCTAACCATCCGATTTTGAATCCGAGCTTAGATTCTTGCTTTTTGCATCATAGACTTCTAAAGGATGTAAGTTTTGTTATGTTCTTGCTTGAATTGAAATAGCATGTTGTGGGAAATCAGATTTTGAGCTATATGATGTGTTCTTAATATGTTGAGATAAGTAGAATCGAAACCGGATCGAAGAAATATTACCGTATGTGATTATTACGATTTTCCAGCATATATGTGTATGAGATTATGCAGATTTCAGCATGGTAGATGGTGTTATGATGAGGATTATGAGTTATTGTTATTGATTATTGATGTTTGAGTTGATCGGTATCGCGAGATTATGCCGTTATGCCGTCGAAATGTACCAGGAATGAATATTGATACCCACATGTATTGATTTGAGTTAGAAATTGATAGAATGCATCTTGAATATGTCATTTCAGATTGGTCTTGACAAAATTCAACATCGAGATTTCGACATCGACAAAGACTGAACAACGAAAGGTATAATTCAATGTTTGATTGGGGAGATATAACTCGAATCAGATCCGGTTTGAGTTTCCCACAAATCACATACTAGATTTCTATACCTTGTTATGTTGTGCTTTATATTGATTTATATACAAGCATTGAGATAGGAGAGTCATTGGCAGATATGCCAAGTTTCTAGACGTTCGGTGTTATCGAGGCATAGGAGAAGATCGACTCCGATTGTAGATATTCGATACAGAAAGGGCCGAAATCTGGAAATAAGACGTACTGCCACCCCGATTGGGAGAGTAGGTGGTAGACTTGTTACGTCTTATTCACACCGGGATCCCTAGACTTAGATACGAGTCGAGTCAAAGATATGAGTTTGAATTAAGTTGTGTGCCTTATATTGATTATGTTTCATAGACTATGGGTTGTCGTGCTATTGATTACATTCATGATAGTATATTCATGATTTATATTGTGTATATGCATGTGTACATGTTTTATACTGGGATTTGTTCTCACCGGAGTTTCCGGCTGTTGTTGTGTCTGTATGTGTACATGACAACAGATGGGACAGGATCGGGGTCGAGACAAAGATGAGGGATCGAGATAGCGTGGTGATTTCGGGCGTAGAAGATAGCTAGATGTTCTACTTGTACTATGTAGTTTGTTAAGAATACTGGTTTGTATAAACGAAATAGAACAAGACATGTACTTACGTTTGTTGAAATAAAATAGAGATAACATTGATGTATGATTTATATACACTTGGTTATATTGTTAAAAAGCAAAATTTTGACTCACATTTTCTAGCAAAGATCCAATTAATCCCAAAGATAATTGAGTCAGAGCCTGGGTCCCCACACCTATTGTAGAGATTCGATATAGTGGACCAAATTCAGGGAATAAGAACGTACCACTACCTAGCTGGGAAGAGTAGTTGGGAGATTTGTTACGTTCTTATTCAAACCGGGATCCCTAGATAAGAGTCGAGTCAAAGAGTAAGAGTTAAAGAGTTTGATTTATTGTTTTGTATAGATTTATGCTTTCGTAGACTACGATGCATATTGTTTTACAAATGTGATATGCTTTTGTATATATTTATATGAAACGCATGTATACGTTGTTATACTAGGAATTATGTTTCTCACCGGAGTTATCCGACTATTGTTGTGTTTGTATGTGTGCATGACAACAGGTGGGACAGGATCAGGGTCGAGAAGAGCATGATAGATCGAGATTAGAGTGGTGATCCGGGCTTAGAAGTAGAGCTGTTGTTCAACACATGACATGTAGTTGATAAACAATAGTTTGTTATGACTTTATTTTGTACAAGACTTGTACTTTTAATCATGCGTAGATATTGAACTTGATCTTGTAAATTGAATAAGATGAGACCTGATTTGTTGTAGAAATTGGTACACTTGTTTATAAAGTGTTCAACATTAAAAAAATAATAATAATTTGCGACCCAGTTTAGTTAATTAATACATTTAATCCCAATGATGATTGAAAAGAATGAGTTAACGTCCGGGTCCCCACATCGGGTGGTGTCAGAGCTATATGTTCCTTAGACTGGAATAGAAGCGAGTGAGCGGGGTAGATTGAGTTTTCGTTCCTCCTTTTGTGGTGCTGTCATGTTTTATTGCTTTAGAAAGTAAATGTTTACTTGATTATCTTATTTGATTGGAAACGTGTATTATTGGAGAATGAATCAGAACAGATTCTTGATCAGAGGTATGATGATCAGAGGTGGACTGAGACAGATTTGTTAGATTTGATTACTAACCATTTTGATAATCAGATAATCCTTCTCGAAAAATTCCAGAATAGGGTAGTACTTCAAATAATCCAATTGATGCTACAGCGACACCAATGGAAACAATGCTGAAGAAATTTCAGTCATTCAAACCACCAACTTTGAAAGGCACTGAGAATTCTATCGATTGCGAGAATTGGCTTGATGATATTGAGATGCAGTTTGATTCACTTGACTATACAGATGAGCGTAGAATCAGACTGATTGGGCACCAGTTACATGAGGTTGCAAAATGCTGGTGGCTCACAACCAAGAGAGCTTTGGAGCACCGAGGTACAATTATTACTTGGAAGATCTTTAAAACTGAATTTTATCAACGATTCTTCCCAGTATCGTACAGAAAAGACAAAGGTGCAGAGTTTGCTAACTTGAGACAGGGTCATCTGAATATTGAAGAATATGTGGCCAAATTCTCTACCTTGCTACGATTTGCTCCTCATGTAGCTGAGAATGATGAAGTCGTGGCTGATTAATTCATCAATGGATTGAATCTAGATATTTTTACACTGGTAAATTGTAACGTCCCGAAAATTTTAAAGTCCACGCAAACCACGTGCATGCAATTATTAAATTCCTTTATATTTTAATTAAATGTTTTAATTGCATGAATTAATTATGTTGTGCATATTTGCATGTTTAAAATATATTTTTCTACTTGATTGCATTAAAATGGATTTTTAAGGAATATTCAAGTGACGATCGAGGAACGGGGACCGAGGGCTGAAAAATAGAAAACGTCTTTATTAAATGATTACTTTTAATTATTTAAAATATGATCGATGCTTTTTAGTATTTTTGAAAATAAAGGGCTTTGAGGTGATTTTATACGCCGGGACGTAAATTTTATCGGTGTTGGTTTTTCAACTAAAATACGAACTTTTTGGCAACCCGGCTAATAAATTCACAGGTTTAATTAATCAAAACTTTGGTTAAAATTTTATTAATCCTAGTTAAAGCTAATGGGATTGAATTTTGTGGCTTAATAGGCCTAAAGCCTACTTAGTAAATAAATTAGTATAAAAAGTAGTAAATTGAGCACAAAAACCCTAACCTTGCACAAAAAAAAATCAGCCACCAAGTTGTAAATTCTGAAACTCTCCCAAACACTCACCACACACCACTCACGGCACTTTGAAGCTTAGGTTGGAGGGCTTTTTTGAAAGTTTCAGCATCAAACCAAGCCATCATCGCGTCCCATTCTTCGTCGTCAACGTATATTCGAGCGTATACTAACGCAAAGGCACATCTTAATCTCCTTTTCTCATCCATCATGTCATATTATTTATTTAAATTGTTGGATGCATGAAGCACTTGAATTATTTTTCAGAAAACCGAATTGTTGCATGTTTATCTTTCGGTTCTATGAAGTTTAGTTGCATGAAATTTGTTCAATTATGATTTAGGGACTGCCATGATTTAAGGATGGACCTAGCATGCTTTCACGTTAGTTTGGACACCGAACCTTGCACACACACGCTGCACCAAATTTAAACAAGAGGGGTAACGTTTTTTCTGCACTAGTTATTCATGGGGTTCGATTTTGCTGTTGGTTGGGCTAAGCTTGGATTGGCTGGTTCAGGGGGCTAGCCATGGTCATGGGAGAGTCAGGGCTAGAGTCCTAGCCATGCTAGGACTCGTGCTGAGAGGCGGCAAGGAGTCCTTGGCATGATGGACTCCTCCCAAGAGTGGTTAGGGAGGCTGTGCAGGCTTGCGTGGGCTGCAGTCAATTATGGAGCTTGGCCAGGGTGCTCGGGCTAGGCTAGGGTGCGTCCGTAGGGTCCTGGTTGAGGGCACATCAGGTGGGTTCAGGGGCTGGGCTCGCTGGTAAGGTCCTAGGAGGCTAAAATAAAGAGTCCTAGTGTGTAAGAAACTCTCGGCCAACACCAAACTAGCTTTATAGGCTCGATTTCATGACCAGGGGCTGGGGCCGTGAGTTATTGTGGGCCAGTAGGCTACCTAAGTGTGTTGGGAGGGGTCTGGTCCACGATGGTTTGGGGTGGCTCGATAAAATCGGAAGATGGCTCGGGTTGAACCTCCATGGGGCAAGTGAGTGTTTTAATCACTAAATAAATATAAACGGGGCTTACGGGGGTCGAGTCATGGCTCCTAAAGGCTGAAATAATATAAAAAGACTAAATTTAGAATTTAGGAATTTTTATATTAAATTTTGGGATTTTTCGGGATTAAAACGCCTTCAAACCGTCTAATAACGAATTAATTAAAAAGTCTAAGATTTAGGCCAAATAAAATTATGAAAAAAATTCATGTAGGCTTAAATAATTATTTGGGACATGTTAGAGTCATGAAATCAAGGAAAAATTCGAAAACGTAAAATGTCGAGCCCAGGGGTAAAAAGGTCTTTTTACACCTAAAAATTAGTAAACGTCATGGCAGTGCCCTAAATTCTGTTTTTATGATATTATGATTATTTTTAAATGTTTATGATGTATCCATGATTAAATTATGATTTTTAAATGTCTAAGGGATTTTTATGATTTATGGAAGACATTTAAAATACATGTTGCATGCTTGGTTTCAAAAATGAAAAATTTATGTTATTCACGATTTTTATAAAGTGATGCGAATGAAAAATGTTTAAGGAAGTGAAGTGATTGTGACTAGTTCGTTAATAATGGCGACGTCGTGAGGGTTATTGTCCCAGTGGGACCCGACGATCGTGTTTCCATTATTGCGAATATGAGGTTATGAGGATATGAGGTTTGAGGTAAGAATGGGAATGTCGTGAGGGATGAATGCCCAAGAGGGAGCCCATTTATGGGAGAAGGCCTCAGAGGGAGCTCCGACGATCGTATTTCTATTCGATCATGTTAGGCCAAGGCTCAGTTGACCGGTGAAAGTGTCGCTGATGTCCCCGCCGCCCAGTACTGTGGTTTTATGTAGATGGATCCATCGTCATGTCATGTCATGTCATGTCAGGAAAGTCACAATTAACAATCTGAATTCAACAAAGGAAAAAAAAGGAAAGGTTCATGATTATATTTAAGGTTTTATGTCATATCATGTTTAGAAAAAGGAAATTCATGTTTGCATGTCATGAAAATGTTTATGTTTAAAGTTTTATGCATCATGAAAATGTTTACGAAAATTTTTATGTTTATCCATCTTCATGAAAACGATATTTTAAGTACAAGTATTTTTCACCGTTATATGTTGACTGTATTACGTATTACTCGTTATAAATATTATGGTGTGTTGAGTCTTTAGACTCACTAGGTGTGATGGATGCATGTGAGTTTGAGGGAGGACTTGACGGGTGATTTGACTGGACTGAAGGCGCACACAACCCGAGGACCAGCGCTTCTACTTTTTCCGTATTATGACTTTTGACTCATGCTTTATGATTAAAGATTTTAAAGATTATTTATTTATGCATTTGAGAGATTTTTGAGAGGTTTAGTATGGGCTATTCTTTTCAAATTATTGCTTTTAGATTTGGTAAAACATAAACGATTTTACTTTATGACTATTTCACTTGATTTTAAAAAAATGTTAGATGGATGGTGTTTTATTTTAAGGGAAAAATATTTTATAAAAAAATAAATATTTTTAAGTCATTGCCGAATTTTAGAGAAAAAAAAAAATTTTCCAGTACTTTTAAAGCAATAAAAAGGACAGGACGTTTCAGTTGGTATCAGAGCAATGGTTCTGTAAAGGGTTGTGCCACCATCTGTGCCGGGAAGATCAGTCGTCAAGCCTCAATTTGTAAGTTTACATGCTTTATATGATTTTATGATATTACCTGCATAAGAACATGAATTAAATGTTTACGTCACATGTTTAGTAGCTTCACGATAATATATGTTCTATATGCTCTGAATTTTTATACGTGTTATGATATGAAATAAAAAATTATTTGATTTTAACGCATGTTGGTTTTGTGGTGGGATTGGACGATGTTGATTTTTGGGTTTTAGAATTAACGTTCTACTTTTTGGGCTATAAGTTAATCATGAATATTATGAATGCTTTGGGACACGTAGATTTTCAAAGAAAATATTTATGATTCAATGTTACTAGTCGAATTAATTTTTGGGAATTAGACGTAAGGAATAATTATTCGAGGATTACAACGACTTTGGGAATAAGAAAATATATAAATTGGGATTTTAAGTTGATGAAAAGTAAGATTGGTTATATGAATTGTTTTTTTTGGGTAAATAAGTTTAAATTTATTGAAATTATATTATGGGAAACCTGTAGAAGAAAATTAAGAATGCCAAAAACTTATAGGTTAATCATAGGATTTTTGAAATTAAAGACCAATTAAGATAATTCTTGGGGAAATTAAGAATTAATTTTGAGATTTTTAAGGAATTTGGGGACTAATTTAGCAATAAGCGATAATTTGATAGTTTAATTGATAGGAATTTTGAGGATTTAGACTTTTAAGAATATTTGAAACCTTGGGATATATTGGGTTACAATGTTATAAGGAATTTTAATCAGGGGTTTTTAAGGATGAATCGATATTAGGCTTGAAAAATCTAAGCGTTAGCAGATTCGTTTGGGATTTTATAATTTAAATATGATAAGTCGACGAACATTTTTGGGTATAATATTGGGAAAGTAATATACGATAAGTATGGTCATCCATATTTTTATATTGGAAATTTTAAGAAAAGTTGAAATTCGAGGTTATAATAATATAGCATTAAGTAATTATGGGTCTTGCTAAGTTGCCATTTGCAAATAAGGATTTAGAAGGAAAATTAATTGGGATCAAGAAGACGTAAGGACATTCTAGAAATTAAGTTTTATCAGAGTAAGCGCAGCGGAAGCGTGGATTTTTGGGATATTAGAACTAAGTCTAAACTTTGAGTGATTAAGGATAAACGAATTTTGAGGACGAAATTCAATTTACGGGGGGAAGATTGTAACGCCCCGAAAATTTTAAAGTCCACGCAAACCACGTGCATGCAATTATTAAATTCCTTTATATTTTAATTAAATGTTTTAATTGCATGAATTAATTATGTTGTGCATATTTGCATGTTTAAAATATATTTTTCTACTTGATTGCATTAAAATGGGTTTTTAAGGAATATTCAAGTGACGATCGAGGAACGGGGACCGAGGGCTGAAAAATAGAAAACGTCTTTATTAAATGATTATTTTTAATTATTTAAAATATGATCGATGCTTTTTAGTATTTTTGAAAATAAAGGGCTTTGAGGTGATTTTATATGTCGGGACGTAAATTTTCTCGGTGTTGGTTTTTCAACTAAAATACGAACTTCTTGTCAACCCGGCTAATAAATTCACAGGTTTAATTAATCAAAACTTTGGTTAAAATTTTATTAATCCTAATTAAAGCTAATGGGCTTGAATTTTGTGGCTTAATAGCCTAAAGCCTACTTAGTAAATAAATTAGTATAAAAAGTAGTAAATTGAGCACAAAAACCTAAACCTTGCACAAAAAAAAATCGGCCACCAAGTTGTAAATTCTGAAACTCTCCCAAGCACTCACCACACACCACTCACGGCACTTTGAAGCTTAGGTTGGAGGGGTTTTTCGAAAGTTTCAGCATCAAACCAAGCCATCGTCGCGTCCCGTTCTTCGTCATCAATGTATATTCGAGCGTATACTAACGCAAAGGCACACCTTAATCTCCTTTTCTCATCCATCATGTCATATTATTTATTTAAATTGTTGGATGCATGAAGCACTTGAATTATTTTTCAGAAAACCGAATTGTTGCATGTTTATCTTTCGGTTCTATGAAGTTTAGTTGCATGAAATTTGTTCAATTATGATTTAGGGACTGCCATGATTTAAGGATGGACCTAGCATGCTTTCACGTTAGTTTGGACACCGAACCTTGCACACACACGCTGCACCAAATTTAAACAAGAGGGGTAACGTTTTTTCTGCACTAGTTATTCATGGGGTTCGGTTTTGCTGTTGGTTGGGCTAAGCTTGGGTTGGCTGGTTCAGGGGGCTAGCCAAGGTCATGGGAGAGTCAGGGCTAGAGTCCTAGCCGTGCTAGGACTCGTGCTGAGAGGCGGCGAGGAGTCCTTGGCATGATGGACTCCTCCCGAGAGTGGTTAGGGAGGCTGTGCAGGCTTGCGTGGGCTGCAGTCGATTATAGAGCTTGTCCAGGGGGCTCGGGTTAGGCTAGGGTGCGTCCGTAGGGTCCTGGGTGAGGGCACATCAGGTGTGTTTAGGGGCTGGGCTCGCTGGTAGGGTCCTAGGAGGCTAAAATAAAGAGTCCTAGTGTGTAAGAAACTCTTGGCCAACACCAACCTTGCTTTATAGGCTCGGTTTCATGACCAGGGGCTGGGGCCATGAGTTTTTGTGGGCCAGTAGGCTACCTAAGTGTGTTGGGAGGGGTCTGGTCCAAGATGGTTTGGGGGTGGCTCGATAAAATCGGAAGATGGCTCGGGTTGAACCTCCAAGGGGCAAGTGAGGGTTTTAATCACTAAATAAATAGAAAAGGGGCTCACGGGGGTCGAGTCATGGCTCCTAAAGGCTGAAATAATATAAAAAGACTAAATTTAGAATTTAGGAATTTTTATATTAAAGTTTGGGATTTTTCGGGATTAAAACGCCTTCAAACCGTCTTATAACGAATTAATTAAAAAGTCTAAGATTTAAGCTAAATAAAATTATGAAAAAAATTCATGTAGGCTTAAATAATTATTTGGGACATGTTAGATTCATTAAATCAAGGAAAAAGTCGAAAACGTAAAATGTCGAGCCCAGGGGTAAAACGGTCTTTTTACACCTAAAAATTAGTAAACGTCATGGCAGTGCCCTAAATTCTGTTTTTATGATATTATGATTATTTTTAAATGTTTATGATGTATCCATGATTAAATTATGATTTTTAAATGTCTAAGGGATTTTTATGATTTATGGAAGACATTTAAAATACATGTTGGATGTTTGGTTTCAAAAATGAAAAATGTTATGTTATTCACGATTTTCATAAAGTGATGTGAATGAAAAATGTTGAAGGAAGTGAAGTGATTGTGACTAATTCGTTAATAATGGCGACGTCGTGAGGGTTATGGTCCCAGTAGGAGCCCGACGATCGTGTTTCCATTATTGCGAATATGAGGTTATGAGGATATGAGGTTTGAGGTATGAATGGGAATGTCGTGAGGGGAGAAGGCCCCAGAGGGAGCCCATTTATGGGAGAAGGCCCCAGAGGGAGCCCCGACGATCGTATTTTTATTCGATCATGTTAGGCCAAGGCTCAGTTGACCGGTGAGAGTGTCGCTGATGTCCCCGCCGCCTTGTACTGTGGTTTTATGTAGATGGATCTATCGTCATGTCATGTCATGTCATGTCAGGAAAGTCACAATTAACAATCTGAATTCAACAAAGGAAAAAAAAAGGAAAGGTTCATGATTATGTTTAAGGTTTTATGTCATGTCATGTTGAGGAAAAGGAAATTCATGTTTGCATGTCATGAAAATGTTTATGTTTAAAGTTTTATGCATCATGAAAATATTTACGAAAATGTTTATGTTTATGCATCTTCATGAAAACGATATTTAAAGTACAAGTATTTTTCACCGTTATATGTTGACTGTATTACGTATTACTCGTTATAAAGATTATGGTGTGTTGAGTCTTTAGACTCACTAGGTGTGATGGATGCATGTGAGTTTGAGGGAGGACTTGACGGGTGATTTGACTGGACTGAAAGCGCACACAACCCGAGGACCAGCGCTTCTACTTTTTCCGCATTATGACTTTTGACTCATGCTTTATGATTAAAGATTTTTAAGATTATTTATTTATGCATTTGAGAGATTTTTGAGAGGTTTAGTATGGGCTATTCTTTTCAAATTATTGCTTTTAGGTTTGTTAAACAGTAGACGATTTTACTTTATGACTATTTCACTTGATTTTAAAAAATATTAGATGGATGATGTTTTATTTTAAGGGCAAAATATTTTATAAAAAAATAAATATTTTTAAGTCATGGCCGAATTTTAGAGAAAAAAAAAATTTCCAGTACTTTTAAAGCAATAAAAAGGACAGGACGTTTCATAAATGCAGGGCGACCAAATAATTTTGCTGATGCCTTGAACAGAGCAAAAGGATCTGGAACAGGTTTGATCAGACAGCGAGGAACTTCATATGTCGCTCCAACACAGAAACATCAACAATCGTCTGCCCAGTTCCACCAACCACCTCCCAGATTTGATAGTAGTGGTAGCAGCAATGGGAAGAAAGATAATCTGAAAGCTCGAGGGAAACAGTTTAAGAAGTCTGGAAGTAGTTCATCTAGCTCCAGTGGCTCACGACAGACCGGTTCTGGCCAGAGTCATACGGGGGTCTACTGCAGAACATGTGGAGAAAGACATCTAACAGAGCAATGCAAAGGAGTATTTGGTAGTTGCAACTTCTATCGACATCAAGGAAATTTTGCTAGAGTCTGTCCACAGCAAGGTTCTCAACGATCCCAAGGAGCAGAATCATCTGGATCAGTGACTTAGAGTGATAGACGATCATCTGCTGTTCACTCTTTCCAGCCATCTACTACTCAGTCACAGCCGAGGCCAGGAGGAAGTCAGATTGTTAGCCAGCCTCCGAGACAGCTGGCCAGAGTATTTGCATTGACTGAGGAACAGGCCCAAGAAGCACCTGATGATGTGGTTGCAGGTAACTGTTCTCTTTGTGGTTATCCTGCTTATATATTGATAGATACGGGTGCATCCCATACTTTTATATCTGAGCGATTTGTATTGATACATGATTTGCCTGTTGAGTCATTATCTGCTGTAGTATATGTCTCTTCACTGTTGGGGAGAGGTCTTATATAAGTGAAGTCTGTTAGACATTGTATGGTTTGTATGATGTTAATGAGATAGAGTTAGATTGTATTGTACTCGGTTTGTCTGATTTTTACTGCATTATTGGTATCGATATGCTGACCAAGTAGAGATCTACCGTAGATTGTTTCCAGAAAATTGCAAGATTCAGACATAAGATGGCTGATGAATGGAAATTTTAAGGTAAGGGTCCCAGAGCTCGAATTCATTTGATATCTGTTTTGTCTATGACTCGATTATTACATAAGGAAGTAAAGGGATTCCTTGTGTATTCAGTAGATGTACCGAAGTCGAGCCCTTCATTGGCAAATTTGCCAGTGGTATGTGAGTTTGCTGACGTCTTTCCAGATGAGATTCCGAGTTTGCCTCCAGTCCGAGAAATAGACTTCAGCATTGAATTGATACCAGGTACAGTACCTATTTTAAAAACTCCATACAGAATGGAACCAATTGAATTGAAGGATCAGCTAGAAGATTTACTAACCAAGGGTTACATCAGACCGAGTGTTTCTCCTTGGGGCGCTCCAGTACTGTTTGTCAAAAAGAAAGACGGTTCAATGAGACTATGCATTGACTATCGGCAATTGAACAAGGCTACAATAAAGAATAAATATCCTTTGCCTCGTATTGACGATCTATTTGATCAGTTGCAGGGTTTTCGATTTATTCCAAGATCGATCTGAGATCTGGATATCATCAGCTGAGAGTCAGAGATTCTGATATACCGAAGACAGCTTTCAGAACCAGGTATGGAAATTATGAGTTTATAGTCATGCCGTTTGGTTTAACGAATGCTCCAGCTGTATTTATGGGTTTGATAAACTGTATATTTCAGAAATATCTTGATGATTTTGTGATTATCTTTATTGATGATATTCTGATTTATTTAAAGAATTTGATTGATCATGCTGAGCATTTGAGAATTGTATTGAATATTCTGAGGGCTGAGAAATTGTATGCCAAGTTATCGAAATGTGAATTTTGGCTGAAAAAAATTGTATTTCTGGGGCACATTATATCTGAAAATGGTATTTATGTTGATCCTAGCAAATTTGAGGATGTGATCAATTGGCCTAGACCGACATCAGTACCAGAGATACGCAGTTTTATGGGTTTAGCTGGCTATTATAGTCGATTCATTAAAGATTTCTCCAGTATTGCTAAGCCGATTACTCAGTTGACTCAGAAGAATGCACCTTGTTGTTTGGTCAGAAGCTTGTGAATCCAGTTTTCTGGAATTGAAAAAGAGATTAACCAGCGCTCCTGTGACTATCCCGTCAGGTACTGGTGATTTTGTAGTTTATTGTGATGCTTCTCACAGAGGATTAGGTTGTGTTTTGATGCAGCGAGAACATGTTATTGATTATGCCTCAAGACAATTGAAACCACATGAAACTCGCTACCCGATTCATGATCTTGAATTGGCTGCCATTGTATTTGCATTGAAATCTGGCGACACTACCTATATGGTGAGAAATTCGAAATTTATTCTGATCATAAGAGTTTGAAATATCTAATTTCATAGTCAGAACTGAATATGAGACAACGTAGATTGCTTGATTTATTGAAAGATTTTGATTGTGAAATCAAATATTATCCGGGGAAATCAAATGCATCAGCTGATGCACTGAGTCGAAAGGTATGTTCTTTATCCCTATCGATGATTGGTGTTTCGAATTTGATTGAAGATTGCTGTCTTTCTGGATTAGTATTTGAGACAGATTTTCAACCTCTGAGACTGTATACCATTCAAGTTGAACCAGAGTTGATTTTAAGAATCAAAGAAACATAAAAAATCGATCAGAATATTCAGAATTTGATTGCGATGGTCAGATCAGGGCATCGATCAGAATATCAGGTTCGTGATGATGTGTTATATGTGAATAATCGTATTGTCGTGCCAGATGTTTCATATTTGAGACAACGGATTTTAACAGAAGCACACTATAGTCGTTTGAGTATTCATCCTGGTGGCAGAAAGATGTACAATGATATGAAGAAACAGTTTTGGTGGAAACAGATGAAATCAGATATTGCAGATTTTGTGTCCAAATGTTTGAATTTCCAACAAGTGAAATCAGAACGGAAGAAACCAGGAGGTCTGTTGCATAGCTTATCTATTCCAGAATGGAAATGGGATCACATTTCCATGGATTTTGTTACGAAGCTACCACGATCATCCAGAGGTTGTGATGCGATTTGGGTCGTTATTGGCAAATTGACCAAATCAGCATGTTTTATTCCTTACATAATGACATACAGACACGACCATATGGCAGAGATTTATGTCAGAGAAGTGGTTGTTGGATCCCGGTTTTCTACGCGCCCAAACGCAGCGGAAGTTTTAAAATTTTTATTTATTTTGACAATCAAAATATATTTTGCTTTGGTCGCTCGTATGATTTTAACAAAAACCTACAAAAGATGTTAGAATCGTTATACCTTTGGTGAATAAATCACGTGTCTCCAACTACACCGGTATTAGCGGACGTAGCTCTTGTTGTAAATCCCTGCGAATTTTCTTCGATCTCCTAATCCGGTCCACGACTGGAATATTTGTTCCTCTTCTAAATTTTACTAGAAATTTAGAAGAACTTTTGCGTAGAGATTAAAAATTTGAGAGAGACTCAAAATTCTTTTCTTTGAAAAATTGCCAAAAGAATTCTGAGGAATTTTAGATGCTACTATCGTGAAGCACCCTTAGAGAATTGGAGGCTAGTTTATTTTTCAAAATTATGAGTGTTCATTAATTAACCCTAAACCTAATACACATATATATAAGTTTAGGGCCCATTAACTAAATCAAACACTTAATGGGCTTAATAAATTAATTATTCTAGTCCAACTAGTTTAATTAATTAATTAATCTTTTAAAGTTCAATTAAGAACCTTAATAATTTGTATCTTGGTCTTGTACTCCTACAAGCCCATAATACATACACCCATTACATTTAATTTAAATTCATTATAAATTCAACATTTGAATTTAATATTTAAATTATAAATTCAACTCTTTGAATTTATTACCTCCAAAATTTAATATCTAATAAACCCAAATTTTGAGTTTAATAAATTAAATTATCAAATTTTATAAATTCAACTCCTTGAATTTATTCTCTCCAAATTCCATAAATTCAACTTCTTGAATTTACTATATCACAAATTCAACTTCTTGAATTTATTTTCTCAAAATTTAATTATCATAAATTCACCTCTTTGAATTTACTATATCATAATATAAATTCAACTCCTTGAATTTATTCTCTCAACGGGAACAAACGATCCAGTGCTTGTGTGACCCTCAATGGTTCAGGGATACAGCTAGCCGTGGGTTCACAACTCTTTGTGATTCAGAATAATATTTATTCTAATTCGGGCTTACCCTAGTTAGCCCCAGTTTTTTCATCAACACCTTGATTAAGAATGTCAGAACTCATTTCTGATTGCACCCATCGGATCATGGTAAGAGCGTCTAGTAGCATCGCCCCATGATCCCCTAGGTATCATTGATAGTGCCTGCAAGAACCAGTCGATTATGATTAACGCACAGTACGGTCCCTTCATCTCATATATCCCGATCGAATTTGCAACCATTGGTTCATCGAGAGTTGCATAATAATTCGATAACTATGTGATAACTATAATAGTGGCATCGCGTGTACTATTTGGAGAACTCCTTCTCCAACGTACATCTCGTACTCTGGCCAGAGATTCCATGCACTATTATTTCATTAGGTCACATAGGATATCCACACCCGTAGGTGAGCTGTGAATCCCCGACTACAATGCACTGGCTCTTATATGTGTCGCAACTGTACCCAACCTCGCCATCTGATGACTCTCCTGGAGCCGGTAAACAAGTCAAAGCACAGCCCTAGCATATAGAGCCTCAGTGTTGTCCCGGGTCGTAAGGACTAATGGTGTAAAATCATAACCACGGACTTATCCTCTCGATGAATGATAACCACTTGGAAAGTCCGAGGGAGTGTTGTTCAGTATAATCATCATATGACTACCCATCTGCATGTTTGGACATCTCCATGCCCTTACCAAGAAACGCAGTACACAACATCACAGATGCTAGTCTCGAGCTCAAACGACCTTTATCCCTGTTTTAGGCGGCTGAATCGACTAGGAACGAATTTAGAATATGCAGTGTTTACAAATGAGTTTCAACATCAAATTACGATTCATTTGTATTAAAGCATAATCAAGGACTTTATCTATGCTGTTTGCATGGGTATACAGATAAAGTATAACATGACCATAAAAAGTTAAATTATTTTAAAATAAAGATTGTTTATTTCACTTGAGTCAATAAATTCCCTAGCCAACCGTTGGTTTGCAGGGCATCTACTCTAACAATCTCCCACTTGCCCTAGAGCCAACTACCCTTAATCCCATTGCTTCGCGATGCTTTTCAAACAATGGTCCTGGCAAGGGCTTTATGAGTGGATCGGCAACATTATGTGCAGAGGAGACACTTTCAACTGATATGTCTCCTCTTCCCACCATCTCCCGTATGATGTGGAACTTCCTTAGTACATGTTTGGATCGCTGATGAGACCTTGGTTCCTTTGCTTGCGCTTTGGCACCAGTGTTTTCCCAGTACAACGGGACTGGATCAACTCCATTAGGAATAACGCCCAACTCTTGGACAAAATTCCTCATCCAAACTACCTCTTTGGCTGCATCAGATGCAGCAATGTATTCAGCTTCAGTGGTGGAATCCGCAACGGTGTCTTTCTTGGAACATTTCCAAGAGACAGCCGCACCATATAGCATGAATACAAAACCAGAGGTCGATTTCGAATCATCTACGTCACATTAGAAGCTAGAATCAGTGTAGCCTTCCAATTTTAATTCTCCACCCCCTTAGACCATGAACAAGTTCTTAGTCCTTCTCAAGTACTTAAGAATATCTTTCACGGCCTTCCAATGCATTGGACCAGGGTTCGCCTGATATCTGCTTGTAACACTCAAAGCATAAGCAATATCAGGACGTGTCGATATCATACCATACATGATACTACCAATAGCTGACGCATATGGAAGACGTGTCATCATCTCTATCTCTTCATCAGTTTTGGGACACATAGCTTTAGATAGAGTAACACCATGACACATTGGTAAATATCCTCTCTTGGACTCTTCCATACAGAATTGCTTTATAATGGTATCGATATAGGTGGCTTGGGTGAATCCGAGCATCCTCTTTGATCTATCTCTATAGATTTGTATTCCCAATACGTAGGATGCTTCACCTATGTCTTTCATAGAGAATTTACTTGCTAACCATACTTAAGTTGATTGCAATAATCCTACATCATTCTCAATGAGCAGGATATCATCAACATAAAGTACCAGGAATGTCACTGCACTCCCACTAACTTTCTTGTACACACATGGTTCCTCAGGATTCTTAGCAAAACCAAACTCTTTGAAAGTTCTATCAAATCTGAGGTTCCAACTCCTTGACTCCTGCTTGAGACCATATATTGATCTCTGAAGTTTGCATACCTTATGCTCACTTCCTACTGATGTGTATCTCTCAGGTTGAGACATATAAATTTTTTTTTTTTTTTTGATGTCTCCCTTGAGGAATGCAGTCTTTACATTCATTTGCCATATCTCATAGTCATACTATGCTGCTATGGCTAGTAGTATTCTAATGGACTTAAACATAACTACTGGTGAAAAAGTTTTCTCATAGACAACTCCTTGCCTTTGAGTATAACCTTTTTCCAAGCAGTCTTACTTTGAAGGTCACTACCTTCCCATTCACCCCAAGCTTTCTTTTGTAGATCCATTTGTACCCTATAGGAACGATTCCCTCAGGTTGATCCACCAATGTCCAGACTTGGTTTGAATACATAGAATCCATTTCTGATTGCATGGCTTCAAGCCATTTGGTTGAATCAGTATCAGATATTTCTTCTTTGAAATTCATTGGATCACATCCAACACAAGACTCATCATGGCCTTGTTCATGAAGAAGCATATATCTTGCAGTTGGTCTAATAACCCTATCAGACCCTTTAGGAGTTTTTACTTCAACTACTGGTTCTTGGGAAATGGGTTAAACTTCTATAGTTGAGGGAGTATCTTAAATTTCTTCGAGTTCTATCATCTTGCCTTTTCTATCTAATATAAATTCTCTTTCCAAAAAGGCGGCATTTCTTGAAACAAACACTTTTGCTTAATTGGGATGATAGAAATAATATCCAACAGAATTTTTTGGATATCTTACAAAGTAGCACAAAGTGGATTTACTATCCAATTTGTCTCCCACTGTTTGCTTCACGTAAGCAGGACATCTCCATATTCTCATGTAAGAATATTTGGGAGTTTTTCCCATCCATATCTCATATGGTGTTTTATCCACTGCTTTTGTATGGACATTATTCAACAACATTGCCGCAGTTTCAAGCGCAAAGCCCCAAAACGATGTAGGCAATTCAGTGAATCCCATCATAGATCGAACCATGTCCAACAAGGTTCGCTTATGACGTTCAGAAACACCATTCAATTGTGGTGTTGCTGGTGGAGCCAACTGTGAGAATCACATTCTCTTTTAGATAACCCAAAAATTCAGCACTCAAGTATTCTCCACTTCGATCAGATCGAAATGCCTTAATACTTCTTTCTAGCTGGTTTTCTACTTCAGATCTGAATTCTTTGAAGCTTTCAAATGTTTCAGATTTGTGTTTCATAAACATACTCATACCTCAAATGGTCATTGGTAAGGATAATGAAGTAAGAATGCCCAAATTTTGTGCTAACACTTAGCGGGCCACAAATGTCTGTGTGGATCAAATCCAATAGACCATGCGCACGTTCCACGTTTCCATTTAATGGAGTCTTAGTCATTTTTCCTTTTAGACAGGACTTACAAGCAGGTAGAGAATTTTTGTCTGACAAGTCAAACATGCATTCTCCCACTAGCTTGTGCATCCTTCTTTGGGAAATATGACCTAGTCTAGCATGCCATATTTGTGTAGGATTTGGATAATATAACTTTATTTTGTTTGTTGTTGAAATCATGTTTACTTGGACATTCACTTATCATTTCCAAAACATTTCTGGCACATATAATTTCTTATGTCCGGACTTCTTGCAGTGAAATAAATATGTTCTAACTTACCGGCCTTTGTAGGCCTTTTAAGTGTCTTTCAGAGTTTGCCTCTTATTGGGATTGTTTTTCTTGTGAGGGCAGAACATTTCTTTCCTTTACCTTGTGGGTCATTTTTCGTCTGACGAAAGGCCCATTATAAAAACAACAATTTTTCTTATTTTATGGTGATCTCATAAGTTATAAGCATATTGACTAGCTCTTCAAAGCTATCAAATATCTTATTAAACTTGAAGTTCACCATAACCCCGTCAAATGAGGAAGATAAACACAACAAATTGATATTATCCATTAACTCGTTAGGAATCACATATTCAAGGTCCACCACATTTTCAATAAGCCCAATCATATGTACACCACGCTCATGGGCCATAGCCCCATCTTGCATGCATGTAGTCATGAGCTCCTTGAAAGTGGTGTGCATAGTTTCATGCACCATGCAACTCTTGCACGTGCATTCGAATGTCAGCAGCATTCAAAATTTCCTCAAACTGTCCCTACAGTTCATTTGACATAGAAGCGAGCACATCACACTTTAGCTCGCATACTATGGTCCCACCATCTTGCATGCATTGTCAGTTCAACAAGACTGACATTAGTGTGTATGTCATTTTCTCTGAATTCAGAACAATTTTCCCAACCAGTCTTGAAAATTAGATTCGATTAGCTTGTTAATAATAAAAATTTATTACGTGACGAAATCGAAAATATACTGATACGGAAACAGAAAATGTTGCTGATTATTTTAAAATAATTTTAAGATATAAAATATGGATTTTATTTTATTAATCTCCCTCCCACTATTTTGACATTTCCACCACCCTCTGATGAAAAAGGGAAATCGTATTTCCTTAGTGGGCACGTAGAGTCCAATTAGCCAATTATAATCCCGAATAATATTAGCCAATTATAATTTCTAAAAGGTAGAGTCCAATTGCATCCCTATGCAACCTCCGCGTGTTTTGCCTCACGTTTATTAAGGACCCAATAATATGACGTCATTTATTTTCGCGTGTCAAATCAACCCATCAATATTGAATTGTAGTAGACGGTCGCCATGAGTTCCCCCAGTAATATGAGCCGAAGTCATGGGAGTTCCACTCAATTCACATCATATGTCCGGTGGAAGTCACAGCTTTCCGGCGTACAGGCCTCCCCAATAATATGAGCCAGACACTGTCCGCGGGTAGCGATCAACATGCAACCACGGTTGGTGGAAGGCAAGGAAAAATTAAACTCCTTTAATTTTTACTTTTTCGGTTTGATATAAATTTTGAATCTTATTCAAAATGAGGGATTTTAATTTTAAAATTGTCTCATCATTTTAATTTAAAAATCGCGTGCCACGAGTTTGTATGTTTGCCGGATTCATGCAACTATGTTATATAATAATATACATACATGCATACTACTATATATCGCATATATCATAATATGACATTCAACAATAAATAAAAATGATCGATTGCCAACACTATTAGATCAATGTGAGCCAAACATGGATCCAGGTCCAAAACCTAGGTGAATGCAGGGATGCAAATGCAACGATTACAAAAGCTTCCAATATTTTACATGTCTTCATCTTGATCATCGGGCCCACCATCTTCCAGTCTTCATTTCCCACTATTTCTAATAATTACATTTAAATAGCCATAGCACATAAGGGATACATCTCATGGGGTGGGAAAGGGCCATAAACCAGGCCCACTTTAATAATATCAAATACTAACAAAACGAATAAAACAGTAAAATATCCTAACATACACCTAACACATTGGTCAAGGCTCTCGATCATCCTTCATGCATTTAATATCAAATATTAACATCAATTAATTAAACAAATTTAATTAACCGATCAATCATGTATCTAATAATTTAATCACTAACCACCACAATTATTAAAGAATTTAATAAATTAAATAAACTCATTTATTTAATTTCCAATTAAATCAATAATAATTGATTTATTGCAAAAATCATTTTTACCATAAAAATTTAAAATCATATTTTAATTATTTATTTCACAAAAAAATTATTAATTTTCTAAAAATCAATTTTCCAAAATAAAAATTGAACCAATTTTCAAAAATATCAATTTTGCCCAAAAATTTGAAAAATTAGAAAATCGCAGCATAGGCCCAAACAATTCAAGCCCATTATTCAGCGCGCTTCCCGAGACGCTCCCGGGCAGCCGCCCGCCCGCTGCCCGAACGTTTCGGGCAGCGGCAGCGGCCCTGTGCGCGCAGAACGCGCACAGGCGCGCCGACGCCGCGCGCAGGCGTCCGACGCCTGCGCTAGCGCGGTGCGCCCAGGCGTCCGACGCATGCGCTAGCGCTGTGCGCGACAGTTCCGGGCAGATTTAATTTTTTTTTTAATTTTTCGAAAATCTGTAAAAAAAATAAATTTTCGTGGTGCTAAATTTTCTGAAAAATTTTTTTGTGTGGTTAGAAATAAATTATTCAATAAATAAAAATTATACGATTTAGAAAAACCTTGGCTCTGATACCACTGTTGGATCCCGGTTTTCTACGCGCCCAAACACAGCGGAAGTTTTAAAATTTTTATTTATTTTGACAATCAAAATATATTTTGCTTTGGGCACTCGTATGATTTTAACAAAAACATACAAAAGATGTTAGAATCGTTATACCTTTGGTGAATAAATCACGTGTCTCCAACTACACCGGTATTAGCGGACGTAGCTCTTGTTGTAAATCCCTGCGAATTTTCTTCGATCTCCTAATCCGATCCACGACTGGAATATTTGTTCCTCTTCTAAATTGCATTAGAAATTTAGAAGAACTTTTGCGTAGAGATTAAAAATTTGAGAGAGGTTCAAAATTCTTTTCTTTGAAAAATTGTCAAAAGAATTTAGAGGAATTTTAGATTATCGTGAAGCACCCTTAGAGAATTGGAGGCTAGTTTATTTTTCAAAATTATGAGTGTTCATTAATTAGCCCTAAACCTAATACACATATATATAAGTTTAGGGCCCATTAATTAAATCAAACACTTAATGGGCTTAATAAATTAATTATTCTAGTCCAACTAGTTAAATTAATTAATTAATCTTTTAAAGTTCAATTAAGAACCTTAATAATTTGTATGTTGGTCTTGTACTCCTACAAGCCCATAATACATACACCCATTACATTTAATTTAAATTCATTATAAATTCAACATTTGAATTTAATATTTAAATTATAAATTCAACTCTTTGAATTTATTACCTCCAAAATTTAATTCTTAATAAACCCAACTTTTGAGTTTAATAAATTAAATTATCAAATTTTATAAATTCAACTCCTTGAATTTATTCTCTCCAAATTCCATAAATTCAACTTCTTGAATTTACTATATCACAAATTCAACTTCTTGAATTTATTTTCTCAAAATTTAATTATCATAAATTCAACTCCTTGAATTTACTATATCATAATATAAATTCAACTCCTTGAATTTATTCTCTCAACGGGAACAAACGATCCAGTGCTTGTGTGACCCTCAACGGTTCAGGGATACAGCTAGCCGTGGGTTCACAACTCTTTGTGATTCAGAATAATATTTATTCTTATTCGGGCTTACCCTAGTTAGCCCCAGTTTTTTCATCAACACCTTGATTAAGAATGTCAGAACTCATTTCTGATTGCACCCATCGGATCATGGTAAGAGCGTCTAGTAGCATCGCCCCATGATCCCCTAGGTATCACTGATAGTGCCTGCAAGAACCAGTCGATTATGATTAACGCACGGTACGGTCCCTTCATCTCATATATCCCGATCGAATTTGCAACCATTGGTTCATCGAGAGTTGCATAATAATTCGATAACTATGTGATAACTATAATAGTGGCATCGCGTGTACTATTTGGAGAACTCCTTCTCCAACGTACATCTCGTACTTTGGCCAGAGATTCCATGCACTATTATTTCATTAGGTCACATAGGATATCCACACCCGTAGGTGAGCTGTGAATCCCCGACTACAATGCACTGGCTCCTATATGTGTCGCAACTGTACCTAACCTCGCCATCTGATGACTCTCCTGGAGCTGGTAAATGAGTCAAAGCACAGCCCTAGCATATATAGCCTCAGTGATGTCCCGGGTCGTAAGGACTAATGGTGTAAAATCATAACCACGGACTTATCCTCTCGATGAATGATAACCACTTGGAAAGTCCGAGGGAGGGTTGTTCAGTATAATCATCATATGACTACCCATCTGCATGTTTGGACATCTCCATGCCCTTACCAAGAAACGCAGTACACAACATCACAGATGCTAGTCTCGAGCTCAAGCGACCTTTATCCCTGTTTTAGGCGGCTGAATCGACTAGGAACGAATTTAGAATATGCAGTGTTTACAAATGAGTTTCAACATCGAATTACGATTCATTTGTATTAAAGAATAATCAAGGACTTTATCTTTGCTGTTTGCATGGGTATACAGATAAAGTATAACAAGACCATAAAAATTTAAATTATTTTAAAATAAAGATTGTTTATTTCACTTGAGTCAATAAATTCCCTAGCCAACCGTTGGCTTGCAGGGCATCTACTCTAACAGTGGTCAGATTGCATGGTGTGCCAAAGTCTTTTGTATCAGATCGTGATCCTCGATTTACTTAGCACTTCTGGCACAATTTACAACAAGCTCTAGGTACAAAATTACATCTGAGTACAGCATATCATCCTCAGACAGACGGACAATCAGAGAGGACTATCCAGACGTTGGAGGATATGCTTAGAGCTGTAGTGCTAGACTTTGGCACTAGTTGGCAAGATTCTTTGCCACTTTGTGAATTCTCCTACAACAATAGCTATCAGACGAGTATAGAGATAGCTCCGTTTGAAGCATTGTATGGTAAAAAGTGAATATCCCCTTCCGATTGGGATGAGATATCTGAGGTACCTGAACTTCGACCTGACATGATTCGAGATATGACTTAGAAAGTAAAGTTGATTCAACAGAGAATGAAAACAGCTCAGGATAGACATGCCAAATATGCAAATATTTGACGTCGACCTTTAGAATTTGAAGAAGGAGACAGAGTATTTCTGAAGATATCTCCGTTCAAAGGCGTTGTCATATTTGGCAAACGAGGGAAGTTGTCTCCACGTTATATTGGTCCTTATGAGATTCTTGACAAGATAGGTACTAGTGCCTATCGACCCGCTATTCCTCCTTCTCTATCTGGAATACATGACGTCTTTCATGTGTCTATGCTGCGGAAGTATCTTCCTGATGCTTCTCATGTTCTTCAGCCTGACGAGGCAGAACTCGATGAAACTCTGAGTTATTTTGAAAAATCGATCCAGATTCTAGATCGTAAAGAAAAGCAGCTCAGAACGAAGACTATTCCGCTTGTGAAAGTTCAATGGAGTCGTCATGGCATTAAAGAAGCTACTTGAGAGACTGAATCAGATATGAGACAGAAATTTCCAGAGTTATTTCATTGATGTGAGTTTCTTATTTAGCTTCTGTTATATATTTTTATTTTATGTGATTTGATTGCCTACGATTTTGAGGACGTAATCATGTCTCAGAGAGGGAGAATTGTAAGGCCCGAGATTTTATCCTTTTAATATGAGATTATTGATTTATGAATTGATGTTATTTGGAAGGAAAACTCTGAGAAAGATTGGGAGAACACGTTATATTGTGTGAGAGGAATACAGCAAACCTCGCGCACATGCGCGGAGATGAGGCGCGCATATGCGCGAGCGGCAATTGCCGAGGCAAAAGAACTCGCGCATATGCGCGAGCGGCAAATGCCGAGGCAGAAGACCTCGCGCATATGCGCGAGACTAGGCCTGCATATGCGCGAGCATGTGAAATCTCTAAGTGCCGAGACAGAGAGTCTCGCGCATATGCGCGAGCAGATGGATTTGTCAAGTGCCGAGACAGTAGGTCTCGCGCATATGCGCGAGGACCGGGCGCGCATATGCGCGAGCACTGATGTATGAAAGATTGCTACTTGACTTACCATGCAATTGTACATGTATACTGTAAGGCTTGAGATTTATTAGTCTTCATTGATGTGATATTCGGAAGATATGAGTATGCATGACATGTGATGAGAGGCGCTAAATAAAAAGATGAAGTGTTGCTTGAAGAAGAAGACCGCACCCGCGCCCCTTTTGATACCGCACCCGCGGTGCATGGACAGAAAGATGGCCATTTTACAGTAGGGTCACCGCACCCGCGGTCCAAGAAAGAGTGCACCCGCGGTTGATGGACAGAGAGTAGGAAATTATTTACAGAAATGACACCGCACCCGCGGTTCAAACGTAACCGCACCTGTGTTAATGTTACCGCACCCGCGGTCTTATATGTAGCGCACCAGCGGTCGTCGATTTTGGAAAATGAATGGACTGCCGAAGCTTAAGCGCACCCGCGGTCTAGACGTAGCGCACCCGCGGTGCTTGGTGAGAGAAACTGTAAAGGGCCATCTTTCTGTCCATGCGGTACTTCTGGAAATATTTCTCGAATCTTAAATTCTATCTCAAAACTCCGACTCCGGTCCGGCCTCACTGAAATAACTGAAATGCTAAAAATCAAACTACTGAACTGAAATAATGAATAATTAACTTCAAATAAATGCATTTAAAATAATCATGCAATGAAGTCAATTAAATTTAAAAATCTAGAATTATGCATGGCTTATACGTCTACTGATTTACGGGTTCTACAATCCTTCCCCCCTTAAAAGAAATTTCGTCCAAAAAATTAGAACTCACCGAATAACTCGGGGTAACGCTCCCTCATCTCTGACTCAGACTCCCACGTAGCTTCCTCCTCAGAATGGTTGAGCCATTTGACTTTGACTCGCTTAACAAGCTTGTTCCGAAGTTTCTTCTCCTGTCTGTCTAGGATCTGCACGGGTCTCTCCTCATAAGATAAGTTCGGAGTAAGCTGCAACGGCTCAAAATTCAGCACATGCGAAGGATTTGCCATATACTTCCTCAGCATGGAGACGTGAAAGATATTGTGTACTCCGGCCAGATTCGGCGGAAGAGCCACACGATAAGCAAGCGTCCCAACTCTGTCAAGGATCTCAAACGGTCCAATGAATCTCGGACTGAGCTTCCCTTTCTTGCCAAATCTCATGACACCCTTCATAGGTGCCACTTTCAAGAAGACATGATCGCCCACTGCAAACTCTAAGTCTCTCCTCCGCTGATTGGCATAACTCTTCTGTCGGCTCTGAGCAGTCCTCATCCTATCACGGATCTTGACTACTACATCTGCTGCCTGCTGAACAATCTCTGGACCCAACTCTGCTCTTTCTCCTACTTCATCCCAATGAACAGGAGATCTACACTTGCGGCCATACAGCGCTTCATACGGAGCCATACCTATAGACGACTGGAAACTGTTGTTATATGTGAACTCTACCAATGGTAAGTTCGACTCCCAACTCCAAGAGAAATCAATGACGCAAGCACGGAGAAGATCCTATAAGATCTGAATAACTCGCTCCGACTGTCCATCTGTCTGCGGATGGAAAGCTGTGCTAAACAGCAACTTCGTACCCAAAGTCGAATGCAAACTCTTCCAAAACGAGGAAGTGAATCCGGGATCTCTGTCGGATACGATAGAAACTGGAATACCATGGAGTCGGACTATCTCTCGGATATACAGCTCTGCATACTGAGCCATGGTGAAAGTCGTCTTAATAGGCAAGAAGTGCGCTGATTTGGTAAGACGATCTACAATCACCCAGATGGCATTCGATCCTCTGGCTGACCTCGGCAATCCGGTCACAAAGTCCATGGTAACATTCTCCCACTTCCACTCGGGAATAGGGAGAGGCTTGAGCAAACCTGCTGGTCTCTGATGCTCGGCCTTCACTAACTGGCAAGTCAGGCACTCGGATACAAAACGCCTGATGTCCTTCTTCATCCCTGGCCACCAATACAATAGCTGCAGATCTTTGTACATCTTCGTACTCCCAGGGTGAATGGAGTACGGGGACGTATGGGCCTCTGATAAGATGTCTGCTCGGATAGAATCACTGCTGGGAACCCATATCCTATCTCGGTATCTCACAATACCGTCGCTGACTGTATACAAAACACTGCCCTTGGCTTCATCTCTCTTCTTCCACTGTGCCAACTGCTTATCTGCTGCCTGACCGCTGCGAATACGGTCAATAAGAGAGGACTTGATAGTCAAGGTAGATAAACGAGGAACTCTACCTCGCGGATAAGTCTCAAGATCAAACTTCTGCCTCTCAATCTGAAGAGGTTTCTGAATCGTCAAGTGAGCCATCACTGCGACTTTCATGCTCAAAGCATCCGCAACTACATTGGCTTTACCCGGGTGGTAGCTAATGTCACAATCGTAGTCTTTCACAAGCTCCAACCAACGCCTCTGACGCATGTTCAACTCCTTCTGCGTAAAGAAATACTTGAGGCTTTTGTGGTCGGTAAAGATCTGACACTTCTCTCCATACAGATAGTGCCTCCAAATCTTCAAAGCAAAAACTACGGCCGCTAACTCCAGATCATGGGTAGGATAATTCTTCTCATGAATTTTCAGCTGTCGAGAAGCATACGCTATCACTCTCCCATGCTGCATCAAAACTGCACCTAAACCAAGCTTCGAAGCATCGGTATAAAGGACAAACTCGCCGGATCCTGACGGTACAGCCAAAACGGGTGCTGAGATAAGAGCTTGCTTCAAAGTATCGAAGCTCTTCTGACACTTCTCACTCCACACAAACTTCACATTTTTCTTTGTCAGTGCTGTGAGTGGAACGGCAATGGATGAGAATCCCTGAATGAACTTCCTGTAATATCCTGCTAGCCCAAGAAAACTGCGGATCTCCGATACATTCTGAGGCACAACCCAATCTCTGACTGCTGCAACTTTCGCCGGGTCTACCTCAATGCCACTGCTAGAAACAATGTGTCCCAAGAACGCCACCTTCTCTAACCAGAATTCGCACTTACTGAACTTTGCGAATAGTTTGTGTTTCTGCAATGTCTGCAACACTGTGGTCAGATGCCTGCTGTGCTCCTCCCGACTCTTGGAGTAGACGAGAATGTCATCTATGAACACTATCACAAACTGGTCGAGGTACGGCTGAAATACGCGATTCATTAGATCCATGAAGATCGCTGGCGCATTCGTCAGACCGAACGGCATCACTAGGAACTCGTAGTGGCCATAACGAGTCTTGAAAGCTGTCTTCGAGACATCAACATCTCTCACCCTCAACTGGTGATAACCGGAACGCAGATCTATCTTGGAGAAAATCAAAGCTCCCTGCAACTGGTCAAACAGATCCTCAATCCTCGGCAGTGGGTATTTATTCTTCACTGTAACCCTGTTCAACTCCCTGTAGTCAATGCAAAGCCTCATCGAGCCATCCTTCTTTTTCACAAATAAGACCGGCGCGCCCCATGGAGAAAAGCTCGGGCGAATGAACTCCTTGTCGAGAAGTTCCTGAATCTGCTTCTTAAGCTCTGCCATCTCTGTCGGTGCTAGTCGGTATGGCGCTTTGGATATCGGAGCCGTACCTGGCATAAGCTCAATGGAAAACTCCACCTCTCTCTCGGGTGGCATACCAGAGACGTCTTCGGGAAAAACGTCTAAGAAATCTCTGACAATCGGAACATCTGAGGCTGACTGGCTGGGTTCCTCGGGGACAGATAAAAAGGTCGCTAGAAATGCCCGACACCCTCTATGCATGAGTTTCCTAGCCTGAACATAAGGAATAATGCGCAGTAAAGGAAAATACTTGTCCAGCTCAAATAAGAACTGCTCCATTCCAGGCGGTCGGACCAGAACAGATCTCCTCTGGAAGTCTATCAACACTCTGTTCCTCAATAGCCAGTCCATCCCTAGGATGATGTCAAATTCCGTCATCGGTAGCACAATCAGATCAGCATAAACAAGATTACCGTGCAGCTCAAGGTCTATAGCTCGGATAACATTGGTGGCTGCCATCTCCTCGCCTGACGGCAACACTACTGAAAAGGCTGTATCTAGCCCAATGGTCTGGATCTTGAGAAAGTTTGCAAAGACCTCCGAAATAAATGAGTGAGTGGCCCCTGAATCTATCAAGGCCTTGGTAGCGGAACCAGATATAAAAATTCTCCCTGAAAGAGCGGAGCTCTAAGTTGAATCCCACTACAAGATCTAAACTTATAGACATGCAAAGGTCAAGGTTCCTCTAGCTTAATTCCCCCCAAAATAAATCTGAGTAGAGCATGCAATCCTATAACAGTTCTAAGTTCACATCTAAATCCCGATTCCCAAAACACGGAAATTCAAATAATAACTTAAAGTTTAAAGGTACCTGTCAACAACATAGTCTCCGGGTTGGTTTCCGCGGCATGGAGAGCAAAAACTCTGCCTTGGGTAGGCAGATTCCTCTGAGGGCACTGCAGCAACATGTGGTCTGGACTGCCACACTTAAAACACTTTCCTGAGCCAGCCATACATGCTCCAGGATGGCGACGTGAGCACCTGGGACAAACTGGGTGCTCCTGAGTCCTCGGGGCTGGGCGTCCCTGCTGCTGCTGCTGCTGCTGCTGCTGGCCTCGGTTCCTGGGCGGTCCATGAAAAGGCCTCTTATTCTGCTGCTGATGCTGATGAGGAGGAGGGCGGTGCGGTGCCTGGACTGGGCGCTTGCCCTGGGGATCCCTCTCGATATCCCGCAGATCCTGCTCTGCGTCTAAGGCCTTGGAGACGGCAATCTCATAAGTAGCAGGGTCAGATACCCTAACATCCCGGCGCAAGATTGGCCGTAAACCCACCAGGAAGTGCATCAGCTTGGCTCTGGCATCATTCGCGATCAGGGGCACAAAGTGACAGCCCCTCTCGAACTTACGGATAAACTCTGTAACCGTCATATCCCCCTATCTCAGGCTCATGAACTCGGTGGTCAGCCTGGTGCGAACCTCCTCAGCAAAATACTTGGAGTAGAAAACTTTCGTAAAGCGGGTCCATGAAAGTGTAGCCAAAGTCAAGGCTACCGAAGCTCCTTCCCACCATAAGCGGGCGTCTCCAGTGAACAGGTAGGTGGCACATCGGACTCGGTCTGCGTCCCCCAGCTCCATAAACTCAAAGATGACCTCGAGGGATTTGATCCATCCCTCGGCAACCATGGGGTCAGATGTCCCAGAGAATTCCTTCGGGCGCATCTTCATGAATCGCTCATAAACAGCCTCGGGCCCTGACGGCCTGGCTGCGGCTGCGGCTACGGCTTCGGCATTGCCCCCCGCAAACTGTGCGAAGAACTGTGCCATCCCAGCTAACATCTGGGCACTCATGTCCAGTGGGGGCGGTGGAGGAGGTGGTAGGTCTCCCTCCGGTCTACGTTCCTCCCTGTCCTCTCGGCGAGGCTCCTCCTCTCTGTTGCGCTCTAAAATCCGTCTAGGGGGCATACTGTTCCAACATAACCCATACGTAACTAACATGCATAATTCCATAATTTATTTTAAATGAACACTAAAATACTGAAAATCTGGAAGCATGCTGACAAAATAATTCATGCTTTAACTAAAATGCTGAACAAAATGCTGAACTGAAAAACTTACAGACCGAAGACGTGGCTTCGTGAGCTTCTCGCGGTCAGTAGTAGTGAAACCCTATACAGAACCACCGCTCTGATACCAACTGTAAAGGGCCTAAAACTCCTTTCTTGAAAATTTGCGGAAAAATTAAATTTTTTTTTTTTTTTAGAACTTAAATGGCCTCATTCATAAAATCGACTGATGAATGAAGTTCAATATTTAAAATAATCGCAGCGGAAGAAAATAAAGTTTTGCCAACAATAACAACTTAAAAATTATCCAACGACTGATAAAAATTGTTTGCGGAATAAAATAACAACTGCTGCACTGAGGTCCTCGGGTGCCACTACTGCCGACCCAAGCTGGCTCACTGGTCCCCGCCCTCGGCCCTGGCCTCATCAGTACCTACAACAATCAAGTCTAGTGAGCCTAAAGACTCAGCATGCATATATCGTAGGTAACGAGTAAAAATCTGAATTTAAAATATGCATGGGATAAAATATCATGTCCTGAGGCATGCTGAAAATAATCTGTACTGAGCAATTATAATACGTGCGTAACTGAACTGAAAATCACTGTAAAAATATTTGCTCCTTCGAGCCTGTACTGAAATAACTGATTAAATTTTCTGTCGAGATTATGTTTTACGCCTGTGGCCACTGCACTAAGCTGAACTGATCGGTAACTGGCTACCGGGGAGGCTGAAACTGAACTGAGCTGGCCGGTCACAGGCGACCAGGTGGTACCATACTGAACTGATCGGTCACTGGCGACCGTATAAAATAACACTCCCACATAGTGAATGAACCACAAGCCATATTGCATAAATCTCAAAAATAATCATTTTCTATTTAATGCACGTAAAATAATTAACTGGCGTAATGAAAATTCCTGTAATTTTTACCAACTGGATTGGATTGGATCGTCCCCAGGCTCGCTGCAACTTAACTGTGCCATGAAAATATGCAATAGCTTAAACTTGACCAACTATGCAATTTACGTTCAAAAGATGCGACTATGACGCCTAATGACTTCGCATTTAATCATGACTCCGAGCCAACCTGAACCGACACCGAACCAACGTATAGTCATGATTAAAATACGCTGAAAAATTATAAAATAATGCTCCTAAAATGATAGGGTCGAAATCTAGGTGGAATGGAGGCCAAAACACGAAACGCTCTTTCGAGAGTAAATTTGGCACATTGCACCGTAAATTCTCGTACGACCTCGAAAATGATCCGAATGACAAACGGTCAAAAACATGACCTTCCCAACTCAATGAGGCACTGTCCAGTCCAAGGCCATGGGCTAAAAGCCAACCAAGAACTCAAACGAGCCTTCTAAACGACACAGCAACTTGCTGTAATTTCCAGCAGCTGTGCAACTACAAGACTTGCGTTGGTTTCGAGACTATCGGCCATTAGGGGCGTGAACCACCAACCAGAGACTCTTACCAACATCCCAAGGAATGATTTGAACCATGGCTAAGGGCCCTAGGCCAGCCACAATCTGCATCACACCAAAACTCAACCGAAGGGTCCAACCGAGAGCAACGTGCATGCGTGTGTAGTGTTTATGCTAGGATCGATGTCTCGTGTCATTCCAATGGCCATTTGATTGACCATGGCACGATCAAGACATCTAGGAGCATGATATGAACCATGGCTAAGGGCCATAGGCCAAACAAGATCCACACCAAGCAAACACAAACCGAAACCATATGCTGAACAAAGGAAGAAGCCGAATGGGGAAAGGGGCTGTTTTGATGTTTTGATTAAAAACCGAGGGGCCATGGACCAAGCCACCAAAAGGGTGACTTCGTCACGTCTTAGACTTGCTAGGGAAGTGATCTAACCATGGCTATAGGCCCTTGGGGCAGCCAAGAACAGATCCACAACCCTTGACACAAAACTGAAATTTCGAAACACAAATCTGCGCCTATGGGAACTTGCTGTCATTCTGAATTTCCAGCAAGCATGGGGCTGGTTTGAATGGACCAACATGGTCCTAGTGCATCCTACTACATGTATATAAGCCGCCTTGGGAGCCTGGGGTCGAACCACAACCTGAAACCATCTAAACTAAAAGAAAACGTGAAGCTGCCATGAAGAGCCGAAATTCTGCATGTGTTGTTTCAAAATGTTTGGACATGGATCTCGATTTTTGCTTGAATAAACATGATCATGTACTGAAAAATAAATGATAATATTACTTGATTGAGGTTTAGAAAGAATCTAGACATGCCTGGTTTCGTTTCGAAAGAAAACGAACGAAACGACGACGACGCGGCACGGAGGAGGTGGAGCGCTTCTCTTGTTCTTTCTAGTTCTCGATTTTTCTCCCTTTCTCCCTAGCTGTTATTCACGTTTTTTCTACTGAAAATGGGTCTGATTTCGGTGGGGAGGGAGTGTGATGGAGTGGTTATGAGGGGTGAGGAGGATGGTGCAAGGTATAAGGATCATATCAAGACCAAGTCTTCATGCATTTGAATTTTGAATTTTGAATTTCTATCAAATGATCTCTTGGGTGATTCTAGAGTATAGTGGCCAATTTTATCATGCCAAACAAAGGTTAGGATAGTGGTCTAGTATTAATTAATTAAGGTGGAAAAATAGCTAAAAGAATTAGCATGCTAATCAACCAACAACGGGTCAAAGGTGAGTTGGCAAGTCCTAGTTTGTTCTTCTAGGGGTGAGGCCGAAAATACATGATAAATGGTAGGGGAAAATTGATTATCTAGTAATTTAATAACCCTTAAAAGTCTTACTAATCCTTTAATTAATTTAGTGAGCTAACCCCTTAATTAAGTAACTTAAATGAGCTCATTTCTTAATCACCTCAAATAATTAAATTAAATCCTCAAACCTCCCTTTCTAACTTAAATGAACTTACTTGCTAGTTAAATTAACTTCTGGAAATATTTCTCGAATCTTAAATTCTATCTCAAAACTCCGACTCCGGTCCGGCCTCACTGAAATAACTGAAATGCTAAAAATCAAACTACTGAACTGAAATAATGAATAATTAACTTCAAATAAATGCATTTAAAATAATCATGCAATGAAGTCAATTAAATTTCAAAATCTAGAATTATGCATGGCTTATACGTCTACTGATTTACGGGTTCTACAGAAATCCACCTTTGAATTTTATGTTGACACATGGCCTGAGGTATATATAAGTTGAGCATGACTCACTTCTTCTTCATTCCAGCAGACCAGCAACGATAGATAGAGTTCTTCAAGCCTTTCCCTCCATCTTTATCATTTGGTTGTGTAAGAATTACTCATCCAAAAGTTAATCCAAGCTTAGATTCTTGCTCCTCACTTCAAAGGCTACAAGATGATGTAAGTTGGGTTATGTTTCAGCATGATTTAGATTCCATGTGTTCAAAAATTATGATATGATGGTTATTATGTATTCTTGACATGTTGGACATAGTATATTTGCAACCGAATCGAAGAACGGACACTGTATGCTATTGTTATGAAATTCCATCTTGTATGAGTTGAGATAAAGCAGATTTTGGGAGATTATGATTGTTGTTATTGATGTTATGGCTTGTGGATAATATGTTGATTGTTATTGGATGACCGGTATCGAGAAACTATGCCGTTGTACCGTCGAATTGTATCAAGATTTGATATTGAACCGAACTAGCATTAGTTGGAGTTATGATTTGATATTGTGCATCTCAACATTGTCATTTCAGATTTGGATTGACAGGTTCGATATCCCTACTTTGAGACTTCGAATTATTCCAACGACAAGAAAAGTATAATTCATGTGAATTCGGGAGATACGACTCGAATCAGACTTGGTTGGAGTTTCCCTAAATCACATACTAGATTTGCTATTTATCTTTGACTATTATTATGTCTTGTTTATAGATTTATATTCAAGCATTGAGATAGGAGAGTCATTAGCAGACTTGCTAAACTAGATGTTCGGTGGTATCGACGCTTCGGATCAGATTCACCCCGATTGTAGACACTCGATACAGACATGACCGAAGTCTAGGAATAAGACGTACAGTTACCCCGATTGGGAGGGTAGGTGACAGACAGTGACGTCTTATTCACACCGGGATCCCTAGAGTAGAGTCGAGTTAAATCAAGACATGATTTGATTTGAATTGCATGTTTATATAGATTGGTTTCATAGATTATGGAGCCCATTATTATTTCTTTGATTCATGATTTATGATTATGTATCAGTATGTATACATGTTTTATACTGGGATTTTTTCTCACTGGATTTTTCGGCTGTTGTTATGTCTGTATGTATGCATAACAACAGGTGGGGCAGGATCAGGGTCGCGACAGAGATGAGAGATGGACATAGCGTGGTGATCACGGGCGTAGCAGAAGAACTAGTAGTTGTACTTTTGACATGTACTGTACTTAAATACTGGTTTGTAGAATATGGACAAAACAAGACATGTATATGATGTTTGTTGTAATGAAATAAATATAGAACTATCTTTTGCTTAAGTTATAAACATGTGAGTAATGTTAAAAGCAAAATTTTGACCCGTATATTTTAACAATGATCCGATTAATCCCGGAAAGAACTGAGTTAGAGCCCGGGTCCCCACAACAGGTGGTATCAGAGCAGTAGTTTCTGTAGACTGAGATAGAATAGAATGAGCGGGGTAGATCGAGTCTTCTTCCTTGCTTTTGATGTGCTAGCATGATTTATTGCTTTCCTTATTATATGTTGTATTGTATCTGAGTTGATTTACAACATATAATTGTCAAGAATGAATCAGAATCGATTCTGGATCAGAGGTATATGATCAAAGGAGGGCTGAGACAGATTGTATAGATTGTGTACTAATCTGTTTGATAATCAGATTATGCCGCCTAGAAGAATACCACAACCAGCTGCAGGTCAAGTGCCAGAACATGAGAGTACGTCAGGTACCCAGATAGACGTAACCGCTACCCCGATGGAGACTCTGTTGAAGTGGTTTCAGTCATTCCGACCCCCGACTTTGAAAGGCACTGAGAATGCAGCGGATTGCGAAAGCTGGTTGGATGATATAGAGATGTTATTTGAGTCACTTGCCTATACAGATGAACGTAGGGTGAAGCTGATTGGGCATCAATTGCAAGAAGTGGCCAAGAGTTGGTGGCTAACGGCGAAACGAGCCTTAGAACATCGAGGTATTGATATTACTTGGAAAGTATTTAAAGATGAATTTTATCAACGTTTCTTTCCAGTCTCCTATCGAAAAGACAAAGGGGCCGAATTTGTAAACTTGAGACAGGGCCAGTGGAACATAGAGAAGTATGTTGCCAAATTCTCGTCCTTGCTTCGATTTGCACCTCATGTAGCAGGGAATGACGAGGCGGTCGCCGATCAGTTCATAAATGGTTTGAATCCGGATATCTTCACTTTAGTGAACACGGGACGACCCAACACTTTTCTTGAGGCGCTGAATCGAGCGAAGGGAGCAGAGGCTGGCTTGATTAGGCAGCGAGGAGGTTCCTATAGTGTTCAGGGTCTGAGACCGCCACCGTTCGCCACACAGTTTCCACCACCTCCTCCTCGATTTGATAGTGGAAGCAGTAGTAGTGGCAAGAAGGATTTTCTAAAAGCAAAGGGCAGACAGTTCAAGAGAGCAGGTAGCAGTTCATCGAGCTCCAGTGGATCAAGACAGAGAGGTCCTGGCCAGAGTACAGATGTGACAGGTGTATATTGTACTACTTGCGGAGGCCGACATGCCACAGAGTAGTGTCAGGGAGTGATGGGCAGATGTAACATATGTAAGCAACAGGGACATTTCGCCAGAGTTTGTCCCCAGAGAGGTGCACAAAGATTTCAGAGTGCAGGGTCATCAGCATCGGTGACTCAGCCCAAAAGGCAAGCTTCGTCTGTTCATTCCTTCCAGCCCACGCCTACACAGTCCCAACCTAGAGCCAGAGGTGGCCAGACAGTGAGCCAACCTCCCAGACAACAGGCTCAGGTGTTTGCATTGACGGAAGAGCAAGCCCAAGATGCACCAGACGATGTGATTGCAGGTAACTGTTTTCTTTGCGGTTATCCTGCATATGTATTGATAGATACAGGTGCATCACATACATTCATATCAGAACGTTTTGTATTGAAACATGCATTGCCTGTAGAGTCATTGTCTACTGTAGTGTCTATTTCTTCTCTGTTGGGAAGTGGTCTGATATCTGTGACTTCAGTTAGACATTGCTTACTACAGTTTGAAGGGCATGAGATCGATTTAGAATGTGTTGTACTTGGTTTATCTGATTTTGATTGTATTGTCGGGATTGAAATGTTGACTAAGTACAGAGCCACTGTAGACTGTTTTCACAAGATTGTCAGATTCAGACCTAAAATGACAGAGGAGTGGAAATTCTACGGTAAGGGTTCCAGATCTCGGATTCCCTTAGTATCTACTCTGACTATGAGTAGATTGTTGCAACAAGGAGCAGAAGGGTTCCTTATTTATTCAGTAGATTTACTGAAATCGAGCCCGGCATTGGCAGATTTGCCAGTAGTACGAGAGTTTGCAGATATATTTCCTGACGAGATTCCAGGGTTACCGCCAGCCCGAGAGGTAGATTTTAGCATTGATCTTATTCCCTGTACCGTTCCTATTTCGAGAGCTCCATATAGGATGGCGCCAATAGAATTGAAAGAATTGAAAGCACAATTAAAAGATCTTCTAGCCAAGGGATATATCAGACCTAGCGTATCTCCTTGGGGCGCACCAGTGCTATTTATGCGAAAGAAAGACGGTTCTATGAGATTGTGTATAGATTACAGGCAACTGAACAAGGCAACGATAAAGAACAAATATCCTTTGCCTCGTATCGACGACCTATTTGATCAGTTGCAGGGATCATCTATCTATTCCAAGATCGATCTGAGATCTGGATATCACCAGCTGCGAGTACGAGATATTTATATACCAAAGACAGCATTCCGAACGAGGTATGGACATTATGAATTTATTGTCATGCCTTTTGGTTTAACGAATGCTCCAGCGGTGTTTATGGGACTGATGAACCGCGTCTTTCAGAGATATTTAGATGAGTTTGTGATTGTTTTTATTAATGATATTTTGGTGTATTAAAAGAATTTGAATGAGCATGCCAACCATTTGAGAATTGTGTTGCAAACACTAAGAAATGAAAGATTATATGCTAAACTGTCAAAATGTGAGTTTTGGCTGAGACAGGTTGTCTTCTTGGGTCATATCATATCTGGAGATGGTAGTTCTGTGGATACGAGTAAAGTGGAAGCTGTGATCGGTTGGCCTAGACCGACTTCGGTGCCTGAGATACGCAGTTTCATGGGTCTAGCAGGGTACTATAGGCGATTCATCAAAGATTTCTCCAGCATTGCGAAGCCGATTACCCAGTTGACGCAAAAGAATACACTATTTGTGTGGTCGGAGGATTGCGAGTCTAGCTTCCTAGAGTTGAAGAAGAGGCTGACAAGTGCACCTGTCTTGATGATTCCTTCAGGTACTGGTGATTTCGTTGTATATTGTGATGCATCTCACAGAGGGCTGGGGTGTGTTCTTATGCAACGGGGTCATGTGATCGCATATGCCTCTAGACAGCTGAAGCCACACGAGATTCGATACCCCATTCATGATCTTGAATTGGCAGCTATCGTATTTGCATTAAAGATCTGGCGTCACTATCTTTATGGTGAGAAATTTGAGATTTACTCTGACCATAAAAGCCTGAAGTATCTGTTTTCTCAATCAGAGTTGAACATGAGGCAGCGTAGATGGCTTGATCTACTAAAAGATTTTGATTGCGAGATCAAGTACTATCCAGGGAAGTCAAATGCAGCAGCAGATGCCTTGAGTCGAAAGGTTTGTGCCCTATCCTTATCGACGATAGGTGTTTCGAATTTAGTTGAAGATTGTTGTTTGTCTGGTTTAGCATTTGACACAGATAGTAGACCATTAAGACTTGCTACGATTCAAGTTGAGCCAGATTTGATTATGAAAATCAAAGAAGCGCAGAAAACTGATCAGAATATTCAGAAGTCGATTTAGATGGTTAGATCAGGACATCAGTCAGAATATCAGGTACATGATTTTGTCCTTTATGTGAATAACCGTATTGTAGTGCCAGATGTTTCAGAGTTGAAACAACAGATATTGTCAGCAGCGCACTGTAGTCGGTTCAGTATTCATCCTGGTGGCAGAAAGATGTACAATGATCTTAAGACACAATTCTGGTGGAAACAGATGAAATCCGATATTGCCGAATATGTAACTAAGTGCTTAAATTGCCAACAGGTGATGGCTGAAAGAAAGAGGCCCGGAGGTTTACTTCAGAGTTTGTCTATTCCTGAATGAAAATGGGATCACATTTCCATGGATTTCGTGACGAAGTTACCTCGATCATCCCGGGGTTGTGATGCGATTTGGGTTGTGATAGACAGATTAACCAAATCAGCGTGTTTTATTCCGTACAGAATGACGTACAAACATGATCAGATGGCTGAGATATATGTCCGAGAGGTAGTCAAATTACATGGTGTGCCGAAGTCTATCGTATCAGACCGTGATCCACGATTCACTTCTCATTTTTGGCACAGTCTGCAGCAGGCTTTAGGTACGACATTGCACCTGAGCACTGCTTATCATCCCCAGACAGACGGATAATCAGAGCGGACTATCCCCACTTTAGAGGACATGTTGAGAGCTGTAGTGCTAGACATTGGCACTAGTTGGCAAGATTCACTACCGTTGTGTGAATTCTCATACAACACCAGCTATCAAACGAGCATAGAGATTGCACCGTTTGAAGCATTGTATGGCAAGAAGTGCAGATCTACGTTGTACTGGGATGATATATCTGAAGTACCAGAACTTGGACCCGATATGATTCGTGATATGACTGAGAAAGTGAAGATAATCCAGAAAAGAATGAAGACGGCACAGGATAGACAGGCCAAGTATGCCAATATCAGACGTAGTCCGTTAGTATTTGAACAAGGAGACATAGTGTTTTTGAAGATTTCACCTTTCCGATGCATTGTCAGATTTGGCAAGCGTGGGAAATTGTCTCCTAGATACATCGGTCCATGCGAGATTCTTGAAAAGATTGGCGATCGAGCATATCGACTGGCTCTTCCTTCTTCTCTATCTGGAATACATGACGTATTTCATGTATCAATGCTGCGTAGATATATGCCTGATGATTCTCATGTCATTCAGCCTGACGAAGCTGAGCTTGATCAGACTTTGAGTTATACTGAGCAACCGATACAGATTCTCGATCGGAAAGAAAAACAGCTCAGAACGAAGATTATTCCGCTAGTGAAAGTCTAGTGGAATCGTCATGGCACTGAAGAAGCGACTTGGGAGACAGAAACAGATATGAAACAGAAATATCCCGAGTTGTTTACATGATGTGAGTATTTATTCAGCTTTTGATTATATTGTTTTCATTTATGATATGATTGATGACCAGCGATTTCGAGGATGAAATCATTTTTTGAGGGGGAGAAATGTAAAGCTTGAAGTTTATTAGTCTTCATTGATGTGATATTCGGAAGATATGAGTATGCATGACATGTAATGAGAGGCGCTAAATAAAAAGATGAAGTGTTGCTTGAAGAAGAAGACCGCACCTGCGCCCCTTTTGATACCGCACCAGCGGTGCATGGACAGAAAGATGGCCATTTTACAGTAGGGTCACCGCACCCGCGGTCCAAGAAAGAGTGCACCCGCGGTTGATGGACAGAGAGTTGGAAATTATTTACAGAAATGACACCGCACCCGCGGTTCAAACGTAACCGCACCTGCGTTAATGTTACCGCACCCGCGGTCTTATATGTAGCACACCCGCGGTCGTCGATTTTGGAAAATGAATGGACTGCCGAAGCTTAAGCGCACCCGCGGTCTAGACGGAGCGCACCCGCGATGCTTGGTGCGAGAAATTCACCTTTGATTTTTATGTTGTATGAGTTGAGATAAAGCAGATTTTGGGAGATTATGATTGTTGTTATTGATGTTATGGCTTGTGGATAATATGTTGATTGTTATTGGATGACCGGTATCGAGAAACTATGCCGTTGTACCGTCGAATTGTATCAAGATTTGATATTGAACCGTACTAGCATTAGTTGGAGTTATGATTTGATATTGTGCATCTCAACATTGTCATTTCAGATTTGGATTGACAGGTTCGATATCCCTAATTCGAGACTTCGAATTATTCCAACGACAAGAAAGGTATAATTCATGTGAATTCGGGAGATACGACTCGAATCAGACTTGGTTGGAGTTTCCCTAAATCACATACTAGATTTGCTATTTATCTTTGACTATTATTATGTCTTGTTTATATATTTATATTCAAGCATTGAGATAGGAGAGTCATTAGCAGACTTGCTAAACTAGATGTTCGGTGGTATCGACGCTTCGGATCAGATTCACCCCGATTGTAGACACTCGATACAGACATGACCGAAGTCTAGGAATAAGACGTACAGTTACCCCGATTGGGAGGGTAGGTGACAGACAGTGACGTCTTATTCACACCGGGATCCCTATTGTAGAGTCGAGTTAAATCAAGACATGATTTGATTTGAATTGCATGTTTATATAGATTGGTTTCATAGATTATGGAGCCCATTATTATTGCTTTGATTCATGATTTATGATTATGTATCAGTATGTATACATGTTTTATACTGGGATTTGTTCTCACCGGAGTTTCCGGCTGTTGTTATGTCTGTATGTATGCATAACAACAGGTGGGGCAGGATCAGGGTCGCGACAGAGATGAGAGATGGACATAGCGTGGTGATCACGGGCGTAGCAGAAGAACTAGTAGTTGTACTTTTGACATGTACTATACTTAAATACTGGTTTGTAGAATATGGACAAAACAAGACATGTATATTATGTTTGTTGTAATGAAATAAATATAGAACTATCTTTTTCTTAAGTTATAAACATGTGAGTAATGTTAAAAGCAAAATTTTGACCCGTATATTTTAACAATGATCCGATTAATCCCCAAAAGAACTGAGTTAGAGCCCGGGTCCCCACATATACTCCTTCACTTCATTTCAGAATTCAGAATGTAGAGTAAGGACCGAGACTCCCATGGCATGAAGAAATTCCTCAAGCTTTCTTGAATCTTAAAATTTGGATTGTGCAAAATCTAGCAGTCCGATTTTCAATCCGAGTTTAGTTCCGTGCTTCTCTCGTCAAGAGCTTCAAAGGGATGTAAGTTTTATTACTTTCCTGTATGGTTCGAAAATTTGGTATTGAAGAAATCATAGTTTGATTGATATTATGTGTTCTTGAGATTATGATAAGCCTGTAATCGAAACCAGATTGAAGAACGGACAGTTTATGCAATTGTTATCAATTTTCAGCCTATATTGAATGAGATTGTACATATTTGGTAATTGTGGGCTGTAATTGTATTGATTATGAACTGTGATTTGTATCTGTTTATGTCTGTGTTGCCGGATATATCGAGATTGCGATGTTATGCCGTCGAAACAGAATTAGATTGAGTTCGATCAAATCACGTCTTTGTTTGAGGTATATGTTGATATTGTACTTCTCGAATATGTCATTTCAGATTTTGTATTGAAGGATTCGAAGAACGATCAAAGCCAGATTGAGATTTGATTCAACCAAGAACTACGAAAAGAAAGGTATAAATCAATGTTAGACCGGGAGAGATAACTCGAGTAAGAGATAGCTTGAGTTTTCCAAAACCACATACTAAATTGTTATTGCTTGATGTGTTTGCAATTCTTGAGATTGATATGCTTAGTCTATTGAGTTATAGCAAAGCATGTATTATGAGTCTTTGGCAGAGGTGCCAAGTCACTGGACATTTGGTTTATATCGATGTGCTTAGGAGAAGATCGACTCCTATTGTTGAGATTCGATATAGTGGACCAAAGTATTGGAATAAGTACGTACCACTACCTAGCTGGGAAGAGTAGTTGGGAGAATTGTTACGTTTTTATTCAAACCGGGATCCCTAGATAAGAGTCGAGTCAAAGAGTAAGAGTTAAAAAGTTTGATTTATTGCTTTGTATCGATTTATGCTTTCGTAGACAACGATGCATATTGTTTTACAAATGTGATATGCTTTTGTTTATATTTATATGAAACGCATGTATACGTTGTTATACTAGGAATTATGTTTCTCACCGTAGTTATCTGGCTGTTGTTGTGTTTGTATGTGTGCATGACAACAGGTGGGACAAGATCAGGGTCGAGAATAGCATGATAGATCGAGATTAGAGTGGTGATCCGGGCTTAGAAGTAGAGCTGTTTTTCAACACATGACATGTAGCTGATAAACAATAGTTTGCTATGACTTTATTTTGTACAAGACTTGTACTTTTACTCATTTGTAGATATTGAACTTGATCTTGTAAATTGAATAAGATGGGACCTAACTTGTTGTAGAAATTGGTACACTTGTTTCTAAAGTGTTCAACATTAAAAAAAAATAAAAATTTGCGACCCAGTTTAGTTAAATAATCCATTTTTATCCCAATTATGATTGAAAAGAATGAGTTAGCGTTCGGGTCCCAACAAAATGTTCCAACAATCTCCCCCTTTTTGATCAGCACAAAACTTTGAGCAATTAAAGCGATATTTTTAAAGGTGAATAATTTCATACTAATTCTCCCGCTTTGTGAGAATCATAAACATTTTAAACATTTAAGTGAAAAAAAAAGATTTCAATTTGAGAGATAATTAATGGAAACTCTCCCTTAAGAACTGAATTAAAAATGAGTTTAAAATATTTTTCAGTTCGAGGGCTACGAAAGCTCCCCCTCAAGAACTGAATTAAAAAATCCTTCTTAAAAATATAATCATTTACGCGATTTAATGAAGTTTTAACATCTTTTAACATTCAAGTAGTTTAGACAACAAATCTTAGGAAAGCAGTTCAGTTATATAGAAACTAACTGGATAAACATGATGTTTATTTAATCAAACACGTGACCTTTGTATCATACATTTAATCACACTAACATGTGTAATGGAAATTGCTACTACAATAGCATATTTTAAACAAAATAAAATATCAGTCAGTTTATACTTAATAGACCTGAATATACCAACAACTGGTTGCCTTGAATTCTTTGAATACTGCATCGATCTTGAGTTTCTTTGCTCGATGAGCAGCTAATTTGGCTTGGACTTGATCTCTTTGCTGGCTAACTGGTCTAGCTGACTCAAACTGGACTCAAATTGATGCAAATGTGGTTGATCAAGCACCAAAGAAAGCATGAGAATCGTTGGAGTTGCCTGAAGGACCTATAACGAGGGGACGAAGCAAGAAGTTTAAAGATGCACTTCAAGGACTCATGATGAGCTTTCAAGGAAGTCCTACAAGTTGGATGTCTAAATTAGAGGAGGTTGGGAATCATGGGAATAATATTGGAGGTTTTTGGAATGTTATTCAAGTGCAATTTGTCGAAGGTGGAGTGCACCCGCGCCAGTTCAGGGACTGTACTCGCGGTCCATGATAATCAAATTTAAGAGAATATTGCCGAAGCTATACCGCACCCGCGGTCAAGCAAGGATCGCACCCGCGGACGGCAAGCGCACCCGCGCTCCTACAATGACCGCACCCGCGGTCCTTTTATTCGAACTTAGCCGAAGCCACACCGCACCCGCGGTCCAGTATGCAGCGCACCCGCGGTCTATTGTCAACTTCCGTGTCAAAGTTGCTAGTTATCTTCTTTAATGCTTTCTACACTACTTTTTATGGGTTTTATTAATTATATAATGCATTGTAATGACCAAAAACGAGATAATTGAAGATTGATATCAAATACATTGAGTTCTCTCAATTTTCAAAGCTTTTAGCTTTGTTCTTCACAAGAAGAAAACCAAATCAAACTTATCAAAGATTTTCATCTTTGTGGCGTTTGTCGATTGTTCTTCGCACGGATTGTCAAAACAAGTTCTTTGAAGATTCGTTTGAAATTCAATTGTTTTATCGTTGATATTTGTTGCTAAGTTATAATCGCTTAGAGGTGAATATCACAAAATCGTTACTTGTTTCAGAAGACCGGGACAACATAATCGTTCCTTGTTTGTTATTGAATTGAGGGTGCGATTTATATATTCGTGCTTGCCTTTCATTAGTACGAGGATTCGTATCATTTGGTATCAGAGCTTTGGCTCATTGAATTCAAGTAAGTATCGTTGTTGTTATTTTTCAGATCTGTCTCAAATTTCATTCTGTTTTCAGATCTGTGGTATCCTTTTGTTTCTATTGTCATATCTACCAAAAAATAAAACAAAAATTTGTTCTGTTTCAAGTTTTGTGTTATCCTTTGTTCTATTTTAAGATCTGCGTTATTTCTATCATCTTTTGATAATCCAGAATTCCCGAAAAAATTTGTTCTGTGTAATTCTGTCGTTCTTGTTTTTGTGCAATCCATGTGAAACAGTTGCAAGTGTTCACAAGTTGAATCTTGTTAGTTTGATAAAAAAAAAATAATATATATATAAAGATTGAGCACACCTTTGAGATAACTATCAAATTCTAGTGAAAAAACATTTGAGTGCGAGTGTTATTTCTTTGGAGTGATCGTGAGAATTTGGGTGAGGAAAATATTTTATTTCTACTAACATTTTATTGCAGGTACAAAATCTGAAATTAAAATGGGGAGGGAAGTAGGAGAGAGTTCGAACCAAGGGTTATCTAAGGTTCAAATGGAGGCGTAATTTGGGCATTTTAGTAGAATGTTGAGGGCCGAGTTGGATCCTTTATATGAGAGGTTGGATAGGCTTGAAGTTAGTACGAGTAAAAATAAATCTAAGCCTAAAGGTTTGGGTAGAGTGGATGAAGAAGAGAATGATTATGATTTGGAAGGAGAAGAGGAGAGCCAAAACGAGAATTGGGGTAGAAGCGGAAGAGTAGAGGATTTGGTAGGGGAAGAAGAGAAGCCTTACGTGGTAGGTACGATGATGGGAATAAGGAAGATAATAACATAGGTAGCATTAAGATGAAAATTCCGTCGTTCCATGGTAAGTCGGATCCAGAGGCTTATTTAGAATGGGAAAAGCGAGTTGAATTTGTGTTTGATCGTCACCATTATTCCGAAAAAAAGAAGGTTAGGTTGGCCGTGGTTGAATTTGTTGATTATGCACTTATTTGGTGGGATCAATTAGTGACCACTAAGAGAAGATGCAATGAGAGGCCTATAGAAACTTGGGCGGAGATGAAAAGCGTAATGAGGAAGAGGTTTGTACCAAATCACTACTATAGAGAAATGTTTAAGAAGTTACAAACTTTGAGACAAGGTGTGAAGAGTGTTGAGGACTACTATAAAGAATTGGAAGTAGTCATGATTAGAGCAAACATAGATGAGGATAGTGAGGTTACTATGGCTCGTTTTCTGTGTGGTTTGAACAGGGAAATTCAAGACCAAGTGGAGCTTAGACATTACTTGGATCTAGATGAAATGGTGCAAATGGCGATAAAAGTGGAGCAACAACTCAAGAGGAGAGGAGTTGGTCGTACCACACAAACTGGGAATACATCAACACCTTGGCGTTCCAACGTTGTTAAACGTGAAGAAAGCAAGGTAGTGGTCAAGCCCAAAGTTGACATTAAACAGGAGGCGCCTAAGCAGGGAATGCAAGGTAAACCTGAAACTCCTATTAATCGTTCTAGAGATATTAAATGTTTTAGGTGTCAAGGAATTGGACATATTGCTAGCCAATGTCCCAATAAAAGGGTGATGGTGTTGAATAATTATGGGGAGTATGAATCTCATATTGAGGGAGATGATGGAGAGGATGAAGATGAGATGCCTGCATAAGAGGATCCTGATGAGGGATATGAAGCAGTTGTGGGTGAGGCATTCGTGAATAGGCGTATCATGAGTGCCCAAGTCAAAGAAGAGGAGACGAATCAGCGGGAAAACTTGTTCCATACTAGATGTTTTGTCAGTGGCAAAGTTTGCAACGTTATTATAGATGAAGGAAGTTGTACCAATGTTGCTAGTCTTGAGATGGTTGAAAAATTGAGCTTGCCTACTTTGAAACATCCTCAACCATATAGGCTACAGTGGTTGAACGACTGTGCTGAAGTGAAGGTGAACAAACAAGTTTTGATTGCATTTTCGATTGGAAAGTATGTTGATGAGGTATTGTGTGATGTGGTACCAATACATGCTTTTCATATTTTGTTAGGAAGACCATGGCAATATGATAGGCAAGTGACACATGATGGGTTTAGAAATAAATATTCTTTTGTACTCAAGAAAGAACCCATTGTTTTACTTCCTTTGTCCCCAAAACAAGTGTTGGAGGACCAATTGAAAAAAAAGAAGAGAGATGAGGCCGAAAGAAAGAGTGAATTAAAAAGTGAGATGGCCTTTGAAAAGAAAAATGAAATGGCTAAAAACAAAAGTGATAAAAAAATTGAGATAGCCATACAAAAGAAAAATGAGGAAAAAGAAAATGAGACGAAAGAGACCAAAAAGAAAATATATATGGTCAAAAAGAGTGACATGAAACAATTGCTGCACACACATGATACACTTTTGTTGATTCTTTACAAAGAGATTCTCTTTAATACAAGTGATATAGCCGGAAATCTTCCGAGCATTGTTGTTTCCCTTTTCCAGGAGTTTGATGATATATTTCCGGAGGAGCTACCTCAAGGAATACCACCATTGAGGGGGATTGAGCACCAAATTGATTTTGTGCCCGGAAGTGCATTACCAAATCTTCCAGCGTATAGAAGCAATCCGGAGGAGACCAAGGAGCTTCAACGGCAGGTAAGTGAATTATTAGATAGGGGTTTCGTGTGTGAGTCCATGTCTCCTTGTGCTGTACCTGTTTTATTAGTTCCTAAGAAAGATGGCTCATGGCGTATGAGTGTAGATTGTAGGGCAATCAATAACATAACCATTAAGTATAGGCATCCCATACCTAGACTAGATGATATGTTAGATGAGTTGCATGGTGCTTGTATTTTTAGCAAGATTGATTTGAAAAGTGGATATCACCAAATTAGGATGAGAGAAGGTGATGAGTGGAAAACGGCCTTTAAAACCAAGTACGGGTTATATGAGTGGATGGTCATGCCTTTTGGCTTAACTAACGCTCCTAGAACCTTTATGAGGTTAATGAACCATGTCTTGCGTGCATACATAGGAAAATTTGTTGTTGTTTACTTTGATGATATCCTAGTATATAGCAAAGACTTGGATGAGCATGTTAATCACTTGAGAATTGTGCTAATCACACTAAGGGCTGAAAATTTATATGCTAATTTAAAGAAATGTGATTTTTGTACAAGCAAACTTGTCTTCCTTGGTTTTGTGGTAAGTTCACAGGGGATACAAGTAGATGAGGACAAGGTAAGTGCTATTCGAGATTGGCCAACACCTGCTAATGTTAGTCAAATTCGAAGCTTTCATGGTCTTGCAAGCTTCTATAGGAGGTTTGTAAAAGATTTTAGCACACTGGCGGCATCGATGACGGCGGTGATTAAGAAGAACGTTCCATTCCATTGGGGCGAGGAGCAAGAGAAGTCTTTTAATATTATTAAACAAAAATTAATTACTGCACCTTTACTTGTTTTGCCTGATTTTTCTAATACTTTTGAAATTGAATGTGATGCTTCAGGTGTAGGTATTGGTGGTGTTTTGATGCAAGGAGGACGACCAGTGGCGTACTTTAGTGAGAAACTCAATGGAGCAGCGCTGAACTATCCAACGTATGACAAGGAGTTGTACGCGCTTGTGAGGACTTTGGAGATGTGGCAACACTACTTGAGGCCTAAGGAGTTTGTGATCCATAACGATCATGAGTCTCTAAAGTATCTTAAGGGACAACAGAAACTGAACAAGCGGCATGCTAAGTGGGTGGCATTCATAGGTACATTTCTTTACATAATCAAATACAAACACGGTAAGGATAATGTAGTGGTTGATGCACTATCACGGAGGTACGTATTAATCTCTACCTTGGAATTGAAAATCTTGGGATTTGAACATATGAAAGAGTTGTATTTGTTGGATGAGGATTTTAAGGAGATATTTGAAACATGTATGCATGGTCCACATGACAAATTTTATTTGCATAATAGGTTTTTATTTAGAGAAGATAGATTGTGCATTCCTAAGTCATCAATTCGTGAGTTACTTGTGAGGGAGGCACATGGTGGTGGTTTGATGGGGCACTTTGGTGTGGCTAAAACTTTGAGTTGTTTGCATGAGCATTTTTATTGGCCACATATGAAACGTGATGTTGAGCGTGTTTGTGAAAAGTGCATTACTTGTAGACAAGCTAAGTCTAGAACACAACCACATGGATTGTATACACCACTTAGTGAACCTTGGGTTGATATTTCTATGGACTTTGTTTTGGGGTTGCCTAGGACAAAGAAGGGGAGAGATTCTATATTTGTTGTTGTGGATAGATTTTCTAAGATGGCACATTTTATTGCTTGTCACAAAACTGATGATGCATCTCACATTGCGGATCTATTCTTTAGAGAAGTCGTTAGGTTGCATGGCATGCCTAGAACTATTGTTTCGGACCGTGATGTTAAATTCTTGAGTTATTTTTGGAAAACGTTATGGGCTAAACTTGTCACAAAATTGTTGTTTTCTACTACATGTCATCCTCAAACGGATGGGCAAACTGAAGTTGTCAATAGAACTTTTGGAACACTTTTGCGTGCTATTCTTAAAAAGAACTTAAAGAATTTGGAGGATTGTTTACCCTTTGTTGAGTTTGCTTATAATCGTTGGGTGCATTCTACTACAAATTATTCGCCATTTGAAATTGTATATGGTTTTAATCCTTTGACTCCGTTGGATTTGATGTCTTTACCTGTGAGTGAAAGGTTGAACATGGATGGAAAGAAGAAAGATGAATTTGTTAAAAGTTTGCATGAGAAGGTCAAGGATAACATCGAGAAGAAGAATTTACAATACACGAAGCAAGCCAACAAGGGAAGGAAAAAGATGGTTTTTGAAAAGGGAGATTGGGTGTGGTTGCACTTAAGGAAGGAAAGATTTCCAGAAAAGCGACGTTCAAACCTCTTACCTAGGGGTGACGGACCATTTCAAGTGCTTGAAAAGATCAACGACAATGCCTACATATTAGACCTACCAGGTGAGTATAATGTCAGCTCTACTTTTAATGTTAGTGATCTTTCGTTGTTTGATGTAGGAGATGATCAAGATTTGAGGACAAATCCTTTTCAAGAAGGGGAGAATGATGCAAATGTGGTTGATCAAGCACCAAAGAAAGCATGGGAGTCGTTGGAGTTGCCTGAAGGACCTATAACGAGGGGACGAAGCAAGAAGTTTAAAGATGCACTTCAAGGACTCATGATGAGCTTTCAAAGAAGTCCTACAAGTTGGATGTCTAAATTAGAGGAGGTTAGGAATCATGGGAATAATATTGGAGGTTTTTGGAATGTTATTCAAGTGCAATTTGCCGAAGGTGGAGTGCACCCGCGCCAGTTCAGGGACTGCACTCGCGGTCCATGATAATCAAATTTAAGAGAATATTGCCGAAGCTATACCGCACCCGCGGTCAAGCAAGGATCGCACCCGCGGACGGCAAGCGCACCCACGCTCCTACAATGACCGCACCCGCGGTCCTTTTATTCGAACTTAGCCGAAGCCACACCGCACCCGCGGTCCAGTATGCAGCGCACCCGCGGTCTATTGTCAACTTCCGTGTCAAAGTTGCTAGTTATCATCTTTAATGCTTTCTACACTACTTTTTATGGGTTTTATTAATTATATAATGCATTGTAATGACCAAAAACGAGATAATTGAAGATTGATATCAAATACATTGAGTTCTCTCAATTTTCAAAGCTTTTAGCTTTGTTCTTCACAAGAAGAAAACCAAATAAAACTTATCAAAGATTTTCATCTTTGTGGCGTTTGTCGATTGTTCTTCGCACGGATTGTCAAAACAAGTTCTTTGAAGGTTCGTTTGAAATTCAATTGTTTTATCGTTGATATTTGTTGCTAAGTTATAATCGCTTAGAGGTGAATATCACAAAATCGTTACTTGTTTCAAAAGATCGGGACAACATAATCGTTCCTTGTTTGTTATTGAATTGAGGGTGCGATTTATATATTCGTGCTTGCCTTTCATTCGTACGAGGATTCGTATCACAAATGATGCTGAACCGTTTGATCATCTAGTTTGATCTTATATGGCAATGAAACGGCTGTATATAGTGGATGATTAAGATCCTAATCATCCAACATTTCAGCGTATGTAATGCCCGAAATTTGATGTGTTGTTAATCTGAAATGATTTGTTGATTAATTGATGTGATTATAGATGGAACGAATTAGACCGGGATAGGCGGAAAGGAGATTTGAATTATGTGTGAGGATTGAGCCACGCGCATATGCGCGTTCATGCCGGGCGCAGATGCGCGAGTGGGCAGAGAACCTCGCGCATATGCGCGACAGGAATCCGCGCATGTGCGCGAGGGTACCCGAGAGTTGTGAAGAATGGAAAAGGGCCTCGCGCATATGCGCCGAGTGAGGGCGCGCATATGCGCGAGTCACCGTGATGCTACGCGCCGAGACATATTGTCTCGCGCATATGCGCCGAGGAGGGTCGCGCATATGCGTGAGACATGCAGTGCATAGAAGGAGCCACTTGTTCTTTCCCATGCAATTTAAATGTTAAGCTATTCATTCCTTCGAAGATTCAGTAGCAAAATTCGAGAAAGGCTTCTGAGAAAAAGTGAAAAATCCTTAAGCCTTTATATTTCGATCCGTCCGTTAGATTTTGAATCCGACTTCAGTACTGTGCTCCCATCAACACAGGCTACAATTGGACGTAAGTTTTGTTACGTTTTGATAAGAGTTGGAATTATGATATTACCAGAATTGAATATGATTCATATATGATGTTCTTGATATGTTAGACATCGTAGAATCGCAGTGAGATTGAGAAACAGATTGATTATGGAATTGTTATGATTTTTCAAAATATATCGAGTGATATTGAACATCTTTGAATTATGAATTGATTACAGATTGTATTGGATATCAGTTATGGATTGTAATTATTATTTACTTATATGGTATTGACCGGGATATCAGGATTGTTCCGTTATGCCGTTGGTTTTGAGTTAAATCCAGATTGATCAGATTGGTATTGATTTGTGCAGTATATTGATATGATACTATTGATATTGTAATTGCCAAGTTGAGGGTTGACAGACTTTGAATTCAAGACATGAACGACATCAGAACTGCAATAAAAGAAAGGTATAAGTCAATGTGGTATTTGGAGAACGACTCGAGTAGGATATGCTTGAGTTTCCCTAAATCACATACTTATTGTTATTAATTGCAATGCTTTGAATTGTTATGCTTGTTCTATTGATTTATAGAAGCATGTAGTAGACGAGTGATCTTGTGACATAAGTGTCGATAGTGATGGAATCGTCACTGGCTCATTGCACATTGTCACAAGATAGTGAATTGGCGATAGTGCCACAGTCTATGACGGATAGGTCAAGACACCGGATGTTTGGTTATATCGAAGTGGATAGAATTGGAGTTTCTTCTATTACTGATGTTCGATATAGGAATGCCAACGTCTGGAAACCGGGATCCCTAGACTAGGATTGAGTCTAGTATGAGACGTGGAGTCACGAGTCTGAATTGGCAGTTTATATTGATTATGTTTTCAGATTTTGATACATATTACTGATATCTGCTTCATGATTTATATTGATTATATGATTGCATGTTTCATTGGTTTATACTGGGATTTTATTCTCACCGGAGTTATCCGGCTGTTCTCGTATTTGTATGTGTGCATGACAACAGGTGGGACAGGATCAGGGTCGAGGAGATGACGAGAGATCATGATTAGAGTGGAGACTACGGACTTTGACGTTGCTGTAGATAGGATTCAGCACTTGACATTAGTTGTTGAGCCTTAGTTTGAGTTGATGTTTATTGTACAAAACTGTACTGTTATACTTATATGTATATTAGATTGAATTCCATTACGTTCCGCATTTAATACTGTATATTAAAAGAAAAAAAAATTAGATCCTGTTTATTATAATTGATTAAATTGTCCCAATGATGATTAAGAATATGATTATCGTCCGGGTCCCCACAACAGGTGCTATCAGAGCGATAGATCCTTTAGATTGAGATAAGAGCTAGTGAGCGGGGTAGAATGTGTTTTCTTCCTTGCTTATGATTGCTAGCATGAGTTACTGCTTTAATACATGTTTACCTGATTATCTGATTTTGATATGATAATGTGTATTATCTAGAATGGATCAGCACCGATTCTTGATCAGGAGTAAGATGATCCGGAGGAGGACTGAAACAGATTTTTGGTATTTGGTTGCTAATCCTTTTGATAATAAAAAATGCCTCCTCGAAGAGTACCGGAATAGGGTAGCACTTCGAATCCTCCCATGGATGTGACAGCAACACCGATGGAGACATTGTTGAAAATATTTCAACCATTCCATCCACCGACTCTGAAGGGTATTGAGACTTTAGTTGATTGCGAGAGTTGGTTAGACGATATTGAGATGTTGTTTGAGTCCTTGGATTATACGGATGAGCGGAGAGTGAAACTTGATAGGGCACCAGTTGCATGATGTTGCCAAGAACTGGTGGATTACCACGAAGCGGACCTTGCAGCATCGAGGTACAGTTGTCACCTGGAATGTGTTTAGAACTGAATTTTATCATAGATTTTTTCCATTGTCGTACAGGAAGGATAAGGGAGCGGAGTTTGCAAACTTGAGACAGGGCCAGCTGAATATCGAGGAATATATGGCCAAGTTCTCTACACTGCTACGATTTGCTCCACATGTGGCCGAGAATGACGAAGCTATTGCTGATCAGTTCATTAATGGCCTGAATTCTGAAATCTTTACTTTGGTGAACACTGGGAGACCGAATAATTTTATTGATGCTTTGAATAGAGCAAAGGGAGCCGAAGCCGGTCTGATGAGACAGAAGGGAGCTTCGTTTGTACCTCCAGCACCAAGACCACAGCAACCACCTCCCCGGTTTGAGAGTGGCAGTAGCACTGGCGGAAAGAAGGACTTCTTGAAAGCTAGGGGAAAGCAATTCAAGAAGTTAGGAAGCAGTTTTTCTAGCTCTGGGAGTCCTCGATCGAGACAGAACTATACAGGACCTTATTGCAGCACTTGTGGAGGGAAGCACTCCACAGAGCAGTGCCAAGGAGTGTTTGGCAGTTGCCGTATTTGTAGGCAACAGGGACATTTTGGCAGAGTTTGTCCCCAGAGTGATGCTCAGAGATCACAGGGTGCCGAGTCATCTGGATCAGCGGCAGAGACTGACAGACGATCAGCCGCTGTTTATTCATTCCAGCCAGCACCATCTCAGTCACAACAAAGGCCAGTAGGTAGCCAGACAGTGAGCCAACCTCCTAGACAGCAGGCCCGAGTATTTGCTTTGACAGAGGAGCAGGTTCAGGACGCGCCTGACGATGTTGTTGCAGGTAACTGTTTTATTTCTGGTTATCCTGCATATGTACTGATAGATACTGGTGCATGGCATACATTCGTATCTGAGCGATTTGCATTGATGCATTCATTGCCTATTGAGTCATTATCTTCTGTAGTGTCTGTCTCTTCTCCGTTGGGGACATGTTTGATATCAGTGAAGTCTGTTAAATCTTGTATACTGCAGTATGATGGGCATGAACTTGAATTAGACTGTATTGTGCTTGGGTTGTCTTATTTTGTCTGTATTATCGGTATCGATATGTTAACCAAGTACAGAGCTACTGTTGATTGATTTCACAAGATTGTGAGATTCAGACCTGATATGGCTGATGAGTGGAAATTCTACGGTAAGGGTTCTCGATCTAGAATTCCTTTGATATCCGTATTGTCCATGACTCGATTGTTACAGAAAGGAGCGGAGGGATTCCTTGTCTATTCAGTTGATCTACTGAAATCGAGTCCATCATTGGCGGATTTTCCAGTGGTGTGTGAGTTTGCTGATGTCTTCCCAGAGGAGATTCATGGATTGCCTCCGATTCGAGAGATATACTTCAGTATTGAGTTGATGCCAGGTACAGTTCCGATTTTGAGGGCTCCGTACAGAATGGCACCGATTGAGTTGAAAGAATTGAAAGAACAGTTGGAGGATTTATTGGCCAAGGGGTATATCAGACCGAGTGTGTCTTCTTGGGGTTCTCCAGTACTGTTTGTGAGAAAGAAAGACGGTTCGATGAGACTCTGCATCGATTACCGGCAACTGAACAAAGCAAGGGTAAAGAATAAATATCCCTTGCCTCGCATTGATGATTTGTTTGATCAGTTGCAGGGTTCATCTGTATATTCCAAGATCGATTTGAGATCTGGATACCATCAACTGAGAGTCAGGGATTCTGATATCTCGAAGACTGCATTCAGAACCAGGTATGGACATTATGAGTTTATTGTCATGCCATTTGAGTTGACGAATGCACCGGCTGCATTTATGGGATTGATGAACCTTGTTTTTCAGAGATACCTCGATGAGTTTATAATTATATTCATTGATGACATTTTGATATATTTGAAGAATATGATTGAGCATGCTGAGCATTTAAGAACTGTGTTGAAAATTCTGAGGGCTGAGAAATTATATGCTAAACTGTCGAAATGCGAGTTTTGGTTGAGACAGGTTGTATTTCAGGGGCATATTATATCCGGAGACGGTATATCAGTTGATCCCAGTAAGGTTGAGACAGTGATTTCTTGGCCGAGACCGACATCATTGCCCGAGATTTGCAGTTTTATGGGTTTGGCAGGATATTACCGTCGATTTATTAGAGATTTTTCTAGCATTGCCAAGCCTATTACTCAATTGACTCAGAAGAATGCTCCATTTGTTTGGTCTGAAGAATGTGAGACCAGCTTTCTTGAATTGAAGAAAAGACTGACCAGTGCACCGATCTTGCCGATTCCATCAGGTACTGGTGATTTTGTGGTATATTGTGATGCATCTCGCCGAGGATTGGGTTGTATTCTGATGCACACTAGTAGAAAAATCGGATTTTACTTCGGCAGGCATTACTTCGGCAATAATAAATTACGAAGTAATACATTACCAATAAATTCAGTAATAACACAAGCGAAGTAAAATAATATATTTTACTTCGGATGTTTAAAAACACGGGCTTCACTGTATTTTTTTATTAAATTTTACTTCGGCATATCAATGTTGATGAAGTAAAAAATAATGAAAATAAGTTCATACTGAAGTAAAAAGATGAACCGATAAGTTTAATTAAATATTTAATATCGTTTATATCATATATCCTTCAGAGACGAGCTCATTCGATCGATCCATATTTTCCTTCAAAATTAACCCCAACACCACCGCCGTTCCACTCACCGAGAGGGAAGCAAAACATTACCACCACTTGGTCAGCGTAGAATTCATAAAGATTGTGCTGGGGAGTACAGGAATTGCGAGCCGTTTTGCTATTTGAGGGTAGATTTGAGTTTAGGGTTTGCGTTGATTGTTGGGTTCCGGATTCACTTAAGAATTCGATTAGGGCTTGTGGGAGGAGCGAGAATATAGACGCGTCGAAATACAAGAATGAAGCTAAGGATTCCTCTGAGAAGGATGCTAACCGTCACGTTGAGAAGGCAAAGATGGCCGTAAATCACAAAGATCAAGCATTGAAGAAGGCCACGATCTCCAAGAACACTAGAAATAATGCGAATCACGTTTTAGATTTTGTGAGAAAGAAAGATAGGAACGAGCAGAAGGATGCGAGTTCTGATTGCAGTGGAAAAATTAAGGAGGTTGATGATGCAGAGTTGGCTTTTAGATTGCATAGAGCAATGAATAGTTCTCCAAGGATTTTGAGGGATAAGTGCCAGGTGAATTCATGTTTGGAAGACTTAAAAAATGGTGATTTGAATGTTTTAACATGTACGAGATTGGTTAGGGGGAGATCAAAGTGAAGATCGGAGTTCTAATAGTGCAGAGATTGAAAGAAATAATTGGAGTTACAAGCAGAGTTTGTGTTCTGATGCTAATGAAGAGGTAGGCAGAATTTTTCCTGTTGCTGTTAGTTTCTCAGAAGAAACATTTCTTGTCCTTATGCTCTTAGTATCTAGATGTTCTCATGTATGAGTTTTGTAGAACCCGTAAATCAGTTTACGTATAAGCCATGCATAATTCTAGATTTTTAAATTTAATTGACTTCATTGCATGATTATTTTAAATGCATTTCTTTGATCTTAATTATTTTATTATCTCAGTTCAGTAGTTTGATTTTTAGCATTTCAGTTATTTTCAGTGAGGCCGGACTGGAGTCGGAGTTTTGAGATAGAATTTAAGATTCGAGAAATATTTCCAGAAGTTAATTTAGCTAGCAAGTAAGTTCATTTAAGTAAAAAGAAGGTTTGAGGAATTAATTTAAGTTGCTTGAGGTGATTAAGAAATAAACTCATTTAAGTTGCATAATTAATGGTTTTATTCACTAAATTATTTAAGGGATTAGTGAGGCTTTTAAGAGTTATTAATTTAGTAAATAAACAACATTTCTCCTTTATTTTATTATGCATATTCGGCCACCTCATCTCCAAGTAGACTTGATATCAAACAATAATTCAAATTTCAAAAGGAGAGTGGACTTGGTCTTGATTCTTCCTTATATTTTGCACCCATCTTATCTCACTCCCCAACCATTTTCTCCCTCCCTCACCACCGAATTCAGCACCATTCAGAGCCCCATTTGTGTGTAAAAAATCGTGAGTCTTAGCTAGAGGGAAAGAAAGAAAAATCGAGAGCAAGAAAGGTAGAAAAGAAAGCGCTCCATCTTCTCCGTGCCGCGTCGTCGTCGTTTCGTTCGTTTTCTTTCGAGACGAAACCAGGCATGTCTAGATTTCTTTCAAACCTCAATCAAGTCATATTATCAATTATTTTTCAGTATATGATCATGTTTTATCAAGCAAAAACCGAGATACATGTCAAAACATTTTGAAACAACACATGCAGAATTTTTGATTTTTCCTTGGCAAGCTTCACGGTTTCTTTTGGTTTGTGAGTTTCAGTTGATTGGTTCGACTCCAGGCTCCCAAGGCGACTTATATACATGTAATAGGATGCATTAGGACCACATTTGTCCATCGGTTTCAGCCCATGCTCGCTGGAAATCAAGAAATGACAGCAACACCATTTGTGTCCCTTTTTGAGTTCGAAAATTCAGTATGGTTGTCAAGGAGTAAGGATCTGATCTTGGCTGCCCCAAGGGCCTATAGGCATGGTTGGATCACTCCCCTAGCATGTCTAAGACGTGACTAAGTCGCCCTTTTGGTGGCTTGGTCCATGGTGCATCGGTTTTAATCAAATCAACAAGAACAGCCCCTTTCCCCATAAGGCTTCTTCATTGGTTCAGCATATGGTTTCGGTTTTTGGTTGCTTGGTATGGCTCTTGGTTGGCCTATGGCCCATAGCCATGGTTCATACCATGACCCTATATGTCTAGATTGTGCCATGGTCAATCAAATGGCCACTGGAACGACACAAGACATCGATCTAAGCAAAACACTACACACGCACACACGTTGGTTCTCGGTTGGAGTTTCGGTTGAGTTTTGGTGTGACGCGGATTGTGGCTGGCCTAGGGCCCTTAGATATGGTTCAAATCACTCCTTGGGATGTTGTTAAGAGTCTCTGGTTGGTGGTTCACGCCCCAATGGCCGGTAGTCTCGAAAACAACACAAGTTACACGATTGTACAGTTGCTGAAATTTTACAGCAAGTTGCTGTGTCGGTTCGGGGGCTCGTTTGAGTTCTCGGTTGGCTTTTAGCCTATGGACTTGGACTGGACGATGCCCCTTTGAGTTGGGAATGTCATTTTTTTGACCGTTTGTGATTCGGTTCATTTTTGAGGTCGTACAAGAATTTACGGTGCGATGTGCCAAATTGACTCTCGAAAGAGCGTTTTGTGTTTTGGCCTCCATTCCACTTAGATTTCGACCCTATCATTTTAGGAGCATCATTTTATGATTTTTCAGCGTATTTTAATCATGAATATACGTCTGTTTGGTGTCGGTTCAGGTTGGTTCGGAGTCATGACTAAATACGAAGTCATTAGGCGTCATAGTCGCATCTTTTGAACGTAAATTGCATAGTTGGTCAAGTTTAAGCTATTGCATATTTTTCATAGCACAGTTAGGTTGCACCGAGCCTGGGGACGATCCAATCCAATCCAGTTGATAAAATTACGGGACATTTTCATTATGCGAGTTAATTATTTTACGTGCATTAAATAGTAAATGATTATTTTTGAGATTTATGCGATATGGCTTGTGGTTCATTCACTATGTGGGAGTGTTATTTTATACGGTCGCCAGTGATCGATCAGTTCAGTATGGTACCACCCGGTCGCCAGTGACCGGCCAGCTCACTTCAGTTTCAGCCTCCCCTGTAGCCAGTTACCGATCAGTTCAACTTAGTGCAGTGGCCACAGGCGTAAAACATAATCTCAACAGAAAATTTTATCATTTATTTCAGTACAGGCTCCAAGGAGCAAACATTTTTTTTTACTGTGATTATCTGTTCAGTTATGCACGTATTATAATTGCTCAGTACAGATTATTTTCAGCATGCCTCAGGATAGGATATGTTAACTCATGCATATTTTAATTCAGATTTTTACTCGTTACCTGCGATATATGCATGCTGAGTCTTTAGGCTCACTAGACTTGATTGTTGTAGGTACTGATGAGGCCAGGGCCGAGGGCGGGGACCAGTGAGCCAGCTTGGGTCGGCAGTAGTGGCACCCGAGGACCTCAGAGCAGCAGTTGTTATTTTATTCCGCAAATATTTTATCAGTCGTTGGATATTTTTAAATTGTGATTTTTGGCAAACTTTATTTCCTTCCGCTGCAATATTTTGAAATATTGAACTTGATTCACCAGTGATTTTATGAATGAGGCCATTTAAGTTCTTTTAAAAAAGAAAATTTTTAATTTTCCGCAAATTTTCAAGCAAGAAGTTCTAGGGCCATTTACAAGTTTGCTTGAACCCCGTTTTTCTTGAAACGAGTTTGCTTGGTACTAAATTTTATCATTGAAAATATTTTTGTGCTGTGAAAGGACACTGTTACACTATGAGTTTATCTAGAGATTCTTTTATGTCTCGTTCAACTTATTCAACATTATTTTACCTGTACAGCTTGGAGTCTTCTCCTCCCAGGTGTTTCAGGAGTCTCCCCGAGAAAAAATTTGGAAAAAAAAACACTGTAAAATTTTCAATTTAGTTAGTTCGTAAACCATAAGTTTAAGTTCATTATCTCCTTTTAAACTTTTCTGGTTGTTATCCAATTGCAGCTCCCATCTATAAAATGGAGAAACATTGTAACATTGAAATTGCAGCCCAAGTTTCTGGTGTCTCTTCCAGCCAAGGTACTAAGCTTTTCAAAGCATTTGGATTATTGATTCTCTCTACTCTGCAATGGTATTTGTCAGAATTTCTTTATGATGATCTTCTGTCCTTGCTTCCTCTCTTCATGCATTCATGAATATAATTGACGTTTCTCTGTAAAAAGAAGCTAATGTTTAAAGTTGTGGTCGATGATGTTATTCATTTGCTTGTGTATCATATATCTAATATCTGCTAAATGAATGGGAAGACCCTTCAGAAGACTGAGTATCTTCTTGCCTTATAACATATTTCTGTACTTTTTGGTATTCACCAAATTATGTTAGGTTATAGTCAAGAATGAATTAATTTCATATTAATCCTGCGAACCTGAAACTGTTTGCTATTTTGCATGCCTGGTTTTTCCTAAACCTGCACATGCAGAAGTTTGTTTTACCCCATAGAAGATAATGTCTTCGCATTTTTCTTCAATTTAAAACATCTGATTTTATGAAATGGATTATCTTAACTTGTTACTCTCATGTATATGGGACATCAATCTGCACTAGCATTTGATCACTCTGTTTAACCATATGATGAATAGCAGCTTTTTGAAAAGAAAAATGGAAGGAGTGTAGTATATTAGGGCCCAAGAAACTTGTATATCTGGTAAAGCAGTTGTGGGGACCCGGACGCTTATCAAACTGTTAATCATCATTAGGACAATTTAATCAATTATTATAAACAGGGTATAAATTTTTTTTTAAATGCGGAATGTAATGGGATTCAATCTAATATACATATCAGTATTAAAGTACAAGTCTTGTACTATATATACAATCATTCAACTAAGGTTTAACAACCAAATGTCAAGTGTCCAAACCCTATCTCAAATCCAAGTCCATAGTCTCCACTCTAATCACGATCTATCTTCATCTCCTCGACCCTGAACCTGTCATACCTGTTGTCATGAACACATACAAACACGACAACAGCCGGATAACTCCGGTGAGAATAAAATCCCAGTATAAATCAATGAAACATGCAATATATACAATGTAAAAGCATGTAACATATATCAATGAAATGTATCAAAATCTGAAACACAATCAATATAAAATCGTAAATCAGACTCATGACTCCACGTCTCAGACTAGACTCAATCCTAGTCTAGTTATCCCGTTTTCCAGACGTTGGTATTCCTATATCGAACATCAGTAATAGAAGAAAATCCAATTCTATCCACTTCGATATAACCAAACATCCGGTGTCTTGACCTATCCGTCACAGACTGTGGCACTATCGCCAATTCACTATCTTGGGACAAGGTGCAATGTGCCAGTGACGATTCCATCACTATCGGCACTTATGTCACAAGATCACTCGTCTAATATTCGTCTAATACATGCTTCTATAAATAATTAGAACAAGCATATCAATTCAAATCAATGTAAATAATAATAATAAGTACGTGATTTAGGGAAACTCAAGTATATCCTACTCGAGTCGATCTCCCAATACCACATTGACTTATATCTTTCGTTGTAGTCTCGATCTGAAGAAATAGAAGTTCTGGATTCAAGATTGTCTCTATCAATCTGAAATGACATATCGAGAATAACAATATCAACATTCCATTCCCAATTCAATACTGAATTTGATCAATCTGAATTTAATTCAAATCAACGGCATAATGGCACAATCCCGATATCCCCGTCAATACAATATCAACAGATACCAATTACAAATCATAACCCATATCCAATACAATCTGTAATCAATCAATAATCCAAATCTGTCCGATTTCAATCGATATAATCAAAAACTCATAACAATTCCATAATCAATCTTTTCTTCGATCTGACTTCGATTCTACGATGTCTAGCATATCAAGAACACCATAACTCAATTATATCCCATTCCTGTAATATCATATTTTCAAATCATAATGAAATGTAATTAAACTTACGTCCAGTTGTAGCTGTTGAAAAGAGGATCACAGTACTGAAGTCGGATTAAAAATCAGATAACCAGATCTCGTAGAATCAAAGTTTCAGGCCACGATGGAACTTAAAGATTTTCCTTAACTCTTGCCTCGGTTGTTGCTGCTTTCTGGAGGAGAAGGAATGATTTATATATTACATATGCATGCTGGAGCCACTTGTCAATATTCCATGTTTCTCTGGCATTACATTTCTCCCCCTCTAAGACACGATTTCGTCCTCGAAATCTCAGGCAGTCACATCAGATGCAATTAAATCAAATACAATAATCAGGCAGAAATAACAGAAATTGAAATAACATACTCACATCATTGAAATAGTTCTGGGAACTCCTGTCTCATGTCTGATTCAGTCTTCCAGGTAGCTTCTTCAGTACCATGACGAGTCCATTGAACTTTCACAAGTGGAATAGTCTTTGTTCTGAGTTTCTTTTCTTTACGATCAATAATCTGAATCGGCTTTTCGACGTAACTCAGAGATTCATCAAGCTCGGCCTCATCTGGCTGAATAATGTGAGAATCATCAAGGAGATACTTCCGTAGCATAGATACATGAAAGACATCATGTATTCCAGATAAACAAGGCGGTAATGCGAGTCGATAGGCGCGATCTCCTATCTTTTCGAGAATCTCTTACGGCCCAACATAACATGGAGACAGCTTCCCTTTCTTTCCAATTCTGACAACTCCTCTGAAAGGTGAAATCTTCAGGAATACTTGGTCTCCTGCCTCAAATATCAACGGTCTACGTCGAACATTGGCATATTTGGCCTGTCTATCTTTAGCTGTCTTCATTCTCTTCTGAATCAGCTTCACTTTTTCTCAGTCATATATGTCTAATCATATCGGGTCCAAACTCAGGTACCTCAGAGATATCATCCCAATAGAGAGGGGATCTGCACTTCTTGCCATACAACGCTTCAAACGGTGCCATCTCTATACTCGTCTGATAGCTGTTGTTATAAGAAAACTCACAAAGTGGCAAAGAATCTTGCCAACTAGTGCCAAAATCTAGCACTACAGCTCTAAGCATATCCTCCAATGTCTGGATAGTCCTTTCTGACTGACCATATGTCTGATGATGATATGCAGTACTCAAATGCAATGTAGTACCCAGAGCCTGCTGCAAACTGTGCCAAAAGTGTGAAGTGAATCGAGGATCACGATTTGATACAATCGACTTCGGCACACCATGCAATCTGACCACTTCTCTGACATAAATCTCAGCCATCTGGTCATATCTGTATGTCGTTCTGTACGGAATAAAACATGCTGATTTGGTCAATCTGTCAATAACGGCCCAAATCGCATCACAACCTCGGAAGGATCGCGGTAACTGCGTCACAAAATCCATAGAAATGTGATCCCATTTCCATTCTGGAATCGATAAGCTATGCAGTAGACCTCCTGGTTTCTTTCTTTCCGCTTTCACCTGTTGGCAATTCAAACATTTAGATATAAAATATGTGACATCTGATTTCATCTGTTTCCACCAAAACTGTCTTTTCAAATCGTTATACATTTTTCTGCCACCAGGATGAATGCTAAATCGACTGTTGTGCGCTTCTTTCAAAATTTGCTGTCTCAACTCTGAAACATCCGGCACAACAATACGATTATTCACATACAGTACATCATCATGAACCTGATATTCTGATTGATGACCTGATCTGACCATCAACATCGAGTTCTGAACATTCTGATCCACTTTCTATGCTTGTTTTATTCTAACAATCAGTTCGGGCTCAACTTGAATAGCATGCAATCTCAAAGGTTGACAATCTGTCTCAAATACTAATCCAGAAAACAACAATCTTCAATCAAATTTGAAACAAAAATAGTCGATAAGGATAAAGAACATACATTTCGACTCAGTGCATCAGCTACTGCATTCGACTTTCCCGGATAATATTTGATTTCACAATCAAAATCTTTCAAAAAATCAAGCCATATTCGTTGCCTCATATTCAATTCAGACTTAGAAAACATATATTTCAAGCTTTTATGATCAGAATATATCTCAAACTTCACACCGTATAGATAGTGTCGTCATATCTTCAAGCAAACACGATAGCAGTCAATTCAAGATCATGAATCGGGTATCGAGTCTCATGTGGCCTCAACTGTCTAGAAGCATATGCAATAAGATGCCCTCGCTGCATCAAAACACAACCCAATACTCTGTGAGAAGCATCACAATAAACAACGAAATCACCAGTACCTGAAGGAATAGTCAACACCGGAGCACTGGTCAATCTCTTCTTCAGCTCTAGAAAACTGGATTCACAAGCCTCTGACCAAACAAATGGTGTATTCTTTTGGGTTAGCTGGGTAATCGGCTTTTCAATACTAGAAAAATCTCTAATAAATCGTCTATAGTAGCCCGCTAAACCCATAAAGCTATGTATCTCTGGTACAGACGTCGGTCTCGACCAACTGATCACGGTTTCAACCTTGCTAGGATCGACGGAAATCCCATCTCCTGATATGATGTGACCCAGAAATACTACCTGTCTCAACCAAAATTCACATTTCGACAGTTTTGCATATAATTTCCCAGCCCTCAGAGTTCTCAGAACAATCCTCAAATGCTCAACATGTTCAATCATATTCTTGGAACAGATCAAAATATCATCGATAAAAATAATCACAAACTCATCCAGATATTTCTGAAACACACGGTTCATTAATCCCATAAACACAGCTGGAGCATTTGTAAGACTGAAAGGCATGACAATAAACTCATAATGTTCATACCTGGTTCTGAATGCTGTCTTCGAGATATCAGAATCCCTAACTCTCAGCTGATGATATCCAGATCTAAGATCGATCTTGGAATATACCGAAGAACCCTGCAACTGATCAAACAAGTCATCTATACGAGGTAATGGATATTTATTCTTTATCGTTGCTTTGTTCAGTTGCCGGTAGTCAATGCAGAGTCTCATTGAACCGTCTTTCTTTCGCACAAACAGTACTGGAGCACCCCAAGGAGAAACACTCGGTCTGATGTAACCCTTAGCCAGTAAATCTTCCAACTGATCCTTCAAATCTTTCAATTCTATCGGTTCCATTCTGTATGGAGCTCTAGAAATCGGAACTGTACCTGGCATCAATTCAATGCTGAAGTCTATCTCTCGACTCGGAGGCAATCCCGGAATCTCATCTGGGAAGACGTCGGCAAACTCACACACCACTGGCAAATCCGCCAATGATGTACTCTATTTCAGTACATCAACTGAATATACAAGGAACCCCTCTGCTCCTTTCTGCAATAATCGAGTCATAAATAATACGGATATCAAAGGAATTCTAGCTCTAGAACCCTTACCGTAAAATTTCCACTCTTCAGCCATATGAGGTCTGAATCTCACAATCTTGTGGAAACAATCAACTGTAGCTCTGTACTTGGTCAGCATATCGATACCAATAGTACAATCAAAATCAGATAACCCAAGTACAATACAATCTAGCTCAATCTCATGTCCATCATACCGTAGTATACACGATCTAACAGAAGTCACTAATATCAAACCTGTCCCCAAAGGAGAAGAGACATATACTACAGCAGATAATGACTCGGCATGCAAAGAATGCATCAATGCAAATCTCTCAGATATGAATGTATGTGATGCACCAGTATCTATCAATACATATGCAGGATAACCAGAAATAAAATAGTTACATGCAACAACATCATCTGGTGCGTCCTGTGCCTGCTCCTCAGTCAAAGCAAAAACTTTGGCCTGCTGTCTCGGAGGCTGGCTCACTGTCTGGCTTCCTCTTGGCCTCGGCTGTGACTGGGTAGAGAGTGGTGGCTGAAAGGAGTGAACAGCAGATGGTTGTCTCCCTGTCTGAGCCACTGATCCAGATGACTCTGCTCCCTGGGATCCCTGAGAACCTCTATGGGACAAACTCTAGCAAAATATCCCTGCTGTCTGCATATACGGCAACTGCCAAACACTCCTCGGCACTGCTCTGTGGAATGTCTCCCTCCACAAGTGCTGCAGTAAGCTCCTATATAACTCTGGCTCTGGGCAGTCTATCGTGAGCCACTAAAACTGGATGAACTGCTTCCAGATCTCTTGAACTGTTTCGCTCTAGCTTTCAATTGATCTTTCCTTCCACTGCTACTACCACTCTCAAATTTGGGAAGAGGCTGTGGAAACTGAGCTAAGGATGAATGTTGTGTTCTCGGTGCTGGTGCGACATACGAAGCTTTTTTCTGTCTAATCAGACCAGCTTCGGCTCCCTTTGCTCTATTCAGGGCATCAGCAAAGTTGCTTGGTCTCCCGGTATTCACCAATGTAAAGATATCAGGATTTAGACAATTGATGAACTGATCAGCAACAGCTTCGTCATTCTCGGCCACATGTGGAGCAAATCGCAGTAATGTAGAGAGCTTGGCCACATATTCATCAATGTTCAGTTGACCATGTCTCAGATTTGCAAACTCTGCACCTTTGTCCTTTCTGTACGACACTGGAAAGAATCTCTGATAAAATTCAGTCTTAAATATATTCCAGGTAATATTCGTACCTCGATGCTCCCATGCTTTCCTTGTAGTAATCCACCAGTTCTTTGCAACATCATGCAACTGGTGCCCAATCAGTTTCACTCTCCGCTCATCAGTGTAGTCCAAGGAATCAAACAACATCTCAATGTCGTCTAACAAACTCTCAGAATCCACTAAAGTCTCAGTACCCTTCAGAGTCGGTGGATGGAATGAATGAAATCTCTTTAGCAATGTTTCCATCGGTGTTGCTGTCACATCCATTGGAGGATTCGAAGTACTACCCTGTTCTGGCATTCTTCGAGGAGGCATAGCTGATTATCAAAAGGATTAGCAACCATTTATAACAAATCAATCTCAGTCCCCTTCTGATCATCTTACCTCTGATCAAGAATCGGTTCTGATTCATTCTCGATAATACAGGTTACCATATCAAATCAGAAAATCAGGCAAACATGTATTAAAGCAGTAAATCATGCGAGCAATCAAAAGAGGGAAAGAAAACTCAATCTACCCTGCTCACTAACTTCTATCTCAATCTAAAGGATCTATGGCTCTGATACCACCTGTTGTGGGGACCCGGACGCTAATCAAACCCTTAATCATCATTAGGACAGTTTAATCAATTATAATAAACAGGTTATAAATTTTTTTTTTAAATTCGGAATGTAATGGGATTCAATCTAATATACATTTCAGTATTAAAGTACAAGTCTTGTACTATATATAAAATCATTCAACTAAGGTTTAACAACTAAATGTCAAGTGTCCAAACCCTATCTCTAATCCAAGTCCGTAGTCTCCACTTTAATCACGATCTATCTTCATTTCCTCGACCCTGAACCTGTCTCACCTGTTGTCATGCACACATACAAATACGACAACAGCCGGATAACTCCGGTGAGAATAAAATCCCAGTATAAATCAATGAAACATGCAATATAAACAATGTAAAAGCATGTAACATATAACAATGACATGTATCAAAATCTGAAACACAATCAATATAAAATAGTAAATCATACTCGTGACTCCACGTCTCAGACTAGAATCAATCCTAGTATAGGGATCCCGGTTTCCAGACGTTGGTATTCCTATATCAAACATCAGTAATAGAAGAAAATCCAATTCTATCCACTTCGATATAACCAAACATCCGGTGTCTTGACCTATCCGTCACAGACTGTGGCACTATCGCCAATTCACTATCTTGGGACAAGGTGCAATGTGCCAGTGACGATTCCATCACTATCGGCTCTTATGTCACAAGATCACTCGTCTAATATTCGTCTAATACATGCTTCTATAAATCAATAGAACAAGTATATCAATTCAAATCAATGTAAATAATAATAATAAGTATGTGATTTAGGGAAACTCACGTATATCCTACTCGAGTCGATCTCCTAATACCACATTGACTTATATCTTTCGTTGTAGTCTCGATCTGAAGAAATAGAAGTTCTTGATTCAAGACTTTCTCTATCAATCTTAAATGACATATCGAGAATAACAATATCAACATTCCATTCCCAATTCAATACTGAATCTGATCAATCTGAATTTAATTCATATCAATGGCATAATTGCACAATCCCGATATCCCCGTCAATACAATATCAACAGATACCAATTACAAATCATAACTCATATCCGATACAATCTGTAATCAATCAATAATCCAAATCTTTCTGATTTCAATCGATATAATCAGAAAATCTTAACAATTCCATAATCTATATGTTCTTCGATCTGACTTTGATTATACGATATCTAGCATATCAAGAACACCATAACTCAATTATATCAGATTCCTGTAATATCATATTTTCAAATCATAATGAAATGTAATAAAACTTACGTCCAGTTGTAGATGTTGAAAAGAGGATCACAGTACTTAAGTCGGATTAAAAATCAGATAACCAGATCTCGTAGAATCAAAGTTTCAGGCCACGATGGAATTTGAAAATTTTCCTTAACTCTTGCCTCGGTTCTTGCTGCTTTCTGGAGGAGAAGGAATGATTTATATATTACATATGCATGCTGGAGCCACTTGTCAATTTTCCATGTTTCTCAGGCATTACAGCAGTTCCCAAAATTTTTTTGTTGATCCTTTTTTTTCTTTTATCTGATTATGATTTAAAAAGTTGATCCAAAATTTTTTCTGTAATTGAGTCATATATTCGTCTTAAGTTCTTATTTATATGTTTCTTGTCACTGTGTATTATACACCAAGGGCTTATATGCTTACCTTATTATTTCTGTGCATATTAGAATTTTTTTGGTATTTTAAAGCGTTGAGTGAGTATTAGATTTGATGCTGCCTAGTTATCCTCTTACAAGGCATTGTGATGTGTCATTCCAAAACTTTGTGTATTATGATGTGCTCTGTACTTGCTTCAATCAATTTCTGTAAACTGACATTTTTTATGCGTCTTCTGTAAAAATACCACTTTATATCCTTCTTACTTGTGCCACGTTATTTTCCTAGACGGGGTTCGTCATAGATATCATCTTGAAGGATTAATGGAAAGCCCTTTAGTTGATGACGATGCCGATTGCTTCTCACCCATGCTCTTAAATGCGACTTCAGTCAACGTTGAAATCTATTACAATAAAGCAATTAATTATATGTTGATGGTCACCTTTGTATCCTTATGATGTTACCATATTTTTTCTTGAATAACAAATTACTGTTCTCTTCTGGAAAGTAAAATGGTCATTATGTTTTCTCCCTTATTTGATTTATTTTTTAACCATCTGATGAACTAGATCTCTTTCCTTGAAGTTTTGCTGTTAATCCGGAAAATGGAACACAGTAACATCAATCTGTGAGATTCCCTGTCAACATATGAGAAACATATTGCTTACAATCCAGAATTATGTCTTTTCTGCTGAATTTTTCTTGAAGTGGTTCCAAGTCCTTCCTTAATTGACTTGCAGTCTGGGTATTCTGAAAAATGTGATTGCAAGTTAAGTTCGCCACATGGTGACAATGATGAAGAACACGACCGGTATTTTTTTAAGTATGTCAAGAGGATGAAAGGCTCCCACACTGTCTCAGTTGTTGAAACTAACCCTGCATTCTGATAAGAACTGAGGACAATCAACTTACCTTCATAAGTAAAAACAAAAGTACTTGGTGCATTGTCATGTGCTTCACTATTTTACCAATTTGTCTTATTTTTTAGGCTGATTTTTTTTTTACTTTGATCAACTTTTCTTGATGAAATTTTTTGACTCATGAGACTAATCTGAATTTTTTACGTGTCCTTGTGTTTCATAGTTATTTTCTGCTTTTCTTTGGTTGCAACTGCTAGTGGCACACTGAAAAATTTACAGGATATTTAGAATAAAACCATGACTTGCGATCTGAGCAATAATCTTTAGAGTTCTTGTCCTGATAAAAAAAATATGAACTGTGTGATTGCCCGTCACAGGAGACCAAGATGTGACTATAATATTTTAACACTTTTGTGAAAAATTGATGACACAGAGAGTGGTCCTGCCTTTCATTGATTCTTTTCTCTCTTTGTTATCTTGTTTTATTATGTAATTCATTTCCGAACTGCCATAGACTTTGATGAAACAAGATATGATTCTGTAGGAATGTGGACTTATTTTTTTATGTTGTAATATTAACAATAAATGATTTTTTAATCTAATGATCTGAGTGTTGCTATATTATCATAATCAACATCAATACTACCTATGTGTTGAGAAAGACACTTGAATAAACGATTGGGTTACTGCCATATTCATAGAATCTCATCAACCTATTTTCACGAGCGGAGGACTTTCTTTTTGTGCACTTTGCCTGTATTTAGTATCAGAGTGTTGCTGGGTTCGGAATTTTGAACTTTGCTGGGTTCCTAAAAGCATACGGTTGCTAAGAGAAGATATCTTACGCTTTATGGAGATGAGGGAGATACGTGCAAGACAAATTTTAGTTTACATGGGGTATATATAATGTGTGGGGACCCGGACGCTAATCATGTTCTTAATCATCATTGGGACTAATTAATCAATTATAATAAACAGGGTCTAAATTTTTTTTTTTAAAAATAATGCGGAACGTAGTGACATAAAAACATATATACATCTCAGCATATAAAAGTACCAATTCTGTACCACATACATTTATTTAATTAAGGTTTAACAGCTAATATCAAGTGTCCAACCCTATCTCTAATCCAAGTCCGGAGCCGCCACTCTAATCACGATCTCTCTCTTTATCTCCGTGACCCTGAACCCGTCCCACCTGTTTTCATGTACACATACAGACAAGACAACAGCCGGATAATTCCGGTGAGAATATAATCCCAGTATAAATCAACGAAAATGCAATCATATAAACAAATATAAAGCATGTAACAGGTAACAGCAATATGTATCAAAATCTGAAACATAACTAATATCAAAGCGTCGACAATACTCGTAGCTACACAATTTAGACTAGACTCAATCCTATTCTAGGGATCCCGGTTTCCAGAATTTTGCATTCCTATATCGACCAACAGTAATAGAAAAGACTCCAGTTCTATCCACGTCGATAAGGTATCGATCACCAGAAATAGAAAAAGGTCTGATTCTATCCACACCGATATGGTATCGATCACCAGTAATAGAAAGAACTCTAATTCTATCCACACCGATATAATATCGATCACCAGTAATAGAAGAAGCTCCAATTCTATCCACACCGATACGACATCGATCAACAGTAATAGAAGAAGCTCCAATTCTATCCACATCGATAGCCAATCATCCGGTGACAGACTTTGGCACTATCGCCAATACACTATCTTGTGACATCGTGCAATGTGCCCGTGGCGATCCCGCCACTATCAGGCACTTCTGTCACAAGATTACTCGTCTAATACCTGTTATCTATTAATCAAGAAAACAAGTACATCGATAAAATCAATGCAATAAAGTAAAGTATGTGATTTAGGGAAACTCAAGTCTAAACCGACTTAAGTCGATCTCCCGATACCACATTGACTTATACCTTTCGTTCGTAGTTTCGGTCTGGAATTCAAACTCTGTCAATCCCTCAATCTGGAAATGGCAATATCAATAATATCATATTAATATACCGCTCAAACCAACTCCAATCTGATCAATAATTCAAAATCAACGGTATAACCGCACAATCCCGATATCCCGGTCAATATAACATCACCAGATAATAATTCTCTCAACTAATAATCGATACCAATACAATCTGATATCATATCTCAGTCAATTAACTTCAGAAAATCATAATAATTCCATAATCAGTTCGTTTCTTAATCTGACTTCGATTCTATGATGTCTAACATGTCAAGAACATCATATATGATGTGTATTCAATTCCAACAACATCATAATTTCAAAACATGTCAAAACGTAGTAAAACTTACGTCCAGTTGTAGCCTACGTTGCTAGGAACTCGATACCGAAGTCGGATTCAAAATCAGACGGACGGATTTTGCACAATCGCGATCCTAAGATTCAAGGACAATTTTTCCCCAAAGTTTCCCCTTCGATTTCTCGTTTTCTGAAGTTTATGTATTTGCTTATATATATATATATATATATATATATATATATATACGTAACATGCATCAAGGCAAATGGATCACTCTACGTGCAGCACATCTCGCGCATATGCGCGACCTAAATCGGCGCATATGCGCGAGACCTTCTGGTCTTCGCACATTTCTTCTCGGCAGCTCGCGCATATGCGCGACACCTTCCGCGCATATGCGCGAGACTCTCTGGAGTTGTGATTGAACCTTCACACAGCTCGCGCATATGCGCGCCTTCCTGTCGCGCAGATGCGCGAGACCTTCTGACCAATTCGCGCATGTGCGTGTCTCATGTCGCGCATGTGCGCCGATGGTACTGTCCTCGCACATACATTTTCACACGTTACTTCAAATCGTGTCTCGGTTAATCCTTTCATAATCATATCAAATTATAAATCAATAATTACCGATTACTAAGATTACATTTCCGGGCATTACATTTCTCCCCCCCTAAGATATGATTTCGTCCCCGAAATCACAGACAATCTATCATATCAATAAGAAGGTATGTAATAAAATTGAACAAAAATTTACATTAGTAAAATAATGCTGGGAATTCATGTCTCATATCTGATTCAGTCTCCCAAGTGACTTCTTCAATGCCATGACGAGTCCATTGTACTTTCACAAGAGGAATCGTCTTTGTTCTGAGCTGTTTTTCTTTACGATCGATAATCCGAATCGGTTTCTCGACATAACTCAATGCCTCATCCAGCTCGGTCTCGTCTGGTTGAATAACGTGAGAATCATCAGGGAGATATTTCCGCAGCATAGATACATGAAAGACATCATGTATCCCTGATAATGAAGGCGGCAAAGCGAGTCAATAGGCACGATCTCCTATCTTTTCAAGAATTTCATAAGGACCAACATATCGTGGAGACAACTTCCCTTTCTTCCCGAATCGGACCACACCTCTGAAAGGAGAGATCTTCAGGAACACTCGGTCTCTTGCATCATATACCAACGGTCGTCGCCGAAGGTTGGCATATTTAGCTTGTCTGTCCTGGGCTGCCTTCATTTTCTTCTGAATCAATTTCACTTTTTCAGTCATATCTCTGATCGTATCAGGTCCAGTCTCCGGAACTTCAGAGATATCATCCCAATAAAGAGGGGATCGACATTTCTTTCCGTACAACGCTTCAAATGATGCCATCTCAATACTCGTTTGATAGTTATTGTTGTACGAAAACTCGCAAAGAGGCAACGCATCTTGCCAATTAGTGCTAAAATCAAGCACCACAGCTCTCAGCATATCTTCCAATGTCTGAATCGTTCGTTCTGACTGTCCGTCAGTCTGAGGATGATATGCGGTACTCAGATGTAACTTTGTACCAAGAGCTTGCTGCAAACTCTGCCAGAAGTGCGAAGTAAATCGAGGATCTCGGTCTGAAACAATCGACTTCGGCACTCCGTGCAGTCTAACCACTTTCTTGACGTAGATATCGGCCATCTGATCATATCTATAGATCATCTTGTATGGTATAAAGCATGCGGATTTGGTCAATCGATCAATCACGACCCAAATCGCATCACAACCTCGGGAGGATCTCGGTAACTGTGTCACAAAATCCATGGAAATGTGATCCCATTTCCATTCAGGAATCGACAAACTTTGCAATAATCCTCCGGGTTTCTTCCTCTCAGCTTTCACCTGTTGGCAATTCAGACACTTGGCTACAAATTCAGTAACATCAGATTTCATTTGCTTCCACCAATACTGTGTCTTTAAATCATTATACATTTTCCTACCACCAGGATGAATGCTAAAACGACTGTTGTGCGCTTCTGTCAGTATTTGTTGTCTCAATTCTGAAATATTTGGCACAACAAGACAATTATTCACATACAAAACACTATCTCGAACCTGATATTCCGATTGATGACCAGCTCTGACCATTGCAATCGAATTCTGTACGTTCTGATCAACTTTCTGAGCTGCTTTAATTTTCAAAATCAGCTCTGGTTCAGCTTGCTTAGTCTATAATCTCATAGGTCTCCGATCTGTCTCAAATAATAATCAAGACAAACAGCAGTCTTATATTAAATTTGAAACGCCCATAGTCGATAAGGATAGAGAACATACCTTTCGACTCAGTGCATCGGCTGCTGTATTAGATTTTCCTGGGTAGTATTTGATTTCACAATCAAAATCTTTCAATAAATCCAGCCATCTTCGCTGTCTCATATTCAACTCTGACTGTGAAAACATATATTTGAAGCTTTTATGATCAGAACAGATTTCGAATTTCTCACCGTAAAGATAATGTCGCCATATCTTCAAAGCAAAGACTATGACTGCCAATTATGCCTCGAGACAACTGAAGCCCCATGAATCTCGTTACCCAATTCATGATCATGAATTGGGTAATGAGATTCATGGGGCTTTAGTTGTCTCGAGGCATAAGCAATAATATGTCCTCGCTGCATCAACACACAGCCCAATCCTCGGTGAGATGCATCACAATAAACCACAAAGTCACCAGTACCTGAAGGAATCGTCAACACATGCGCACTGGTTAATCTCTTCTTCAATTCGAGAAAACTGGTCTCACATTCCTCAGACCAAACAAATGGAGCATTCTTCTGAGTCAACTGTGTAATCGGTTTGGCAATACTCGAAAAATCTTTAAATCTGCGTATCTCTGGTACAGATGTCGGTCTCGGCCACGAAATCACTGCCTCAACCTTACTGGGATCAACTGATATCCCATCTCCGGATATAATATGCCCCAGAAATACCACCTGTTTCAACCAGAACTCGCATTTCGATAGTTTAGCATATAATTTCTCCGCCCTCAAAATTCGCAACACAATTCTTAAATGTTCGGCTTGCTCCATCACATTCTTTGAATAGATCAAAATATCATCGATGAAAATAATCACAAAATCATCGAGATATTTCTGAAAGACACGGTTCATTAATCCCGTAAATACCGCTGGTGCATTCGTCAAACCAAAAGGCATGACAATAAATTCATAGTGTCCATACCTGGTTTTGAATGCTGTCTTTGAGATATCAGAATCCCTGACTCTTAGTTGATGGTATCCAGATCTCAGATCGATCTTGGAATACATAGAAGAACCCTGTAACTGATCGAACAAATCATCAATACGAGGCAATGGATATTTATTCTTTACCGTTGCCTTGTTCAGTTGCCGGTAGTCGATACAAAGTCTCATCGACCCGTCTTTCTTTCTCACGAACAGTACTGGAGCACCCCAAGGAGATACACTCGGTCTGATATACCCCTTGGCCATTAAGTCCTCCAACTGTTCTTTCAACTCTTTCAACTCGATCGGTGCCATTCGGTATGGAGCTCTCAAAATCGGAACTATTCCTGGCATCAATTCAATACTGAAATCGATCTCTCGCATCAGAGGCAATCCAGAAATCTCATCTGGAAAGACATCAGCAAACTCGCACACCACTGGCAAATCCGCCAATGATGGACTCGATTTCAGTAAATCAACTGAATAAACCAGGAATCCATCCGCTCGTTTTTGCAGCAATTGAGTCATATTCATGGCAGATATCAACGGAATTCGTGCACGAGAACCCTTACCATAAAATTTCCACTCCTCAGCCATCTCAGGTCTGAATCGGACAATCTTGTGGAAACAATCGATTGTAGCCCTGTACTTGGTCAACGTATCGATACCGATAATACAATCAAAATCGGATATCCCAAGCACAATATAGTCCAACTCAATCTCATGCCCATCATACTGCAGTATACTAGATTTAACAGATTTAACTCACATCAAACCTGTCCCTAACGGAGAAGAAACAGACACAACTGCAGACAATGACTCAATAGGTAACGCATGACTCAATGCAAACCTCTCAGAAATAAAAGTATGCGATGCACCAGTATCAATCAATACATATGCAGGATAACCAGAAATAATACAGTTACCTGCCACGACATCATCAGGTGCATCCTGTGCCTGCTCCTCAGTAAAAGCGAATAGTCGGGCCTGCTGTCTAGGAGGCTGGCTCGCTGTCTGGCTCCCTCCTGGCCTCGGCTGTGACTGAGTAGGCGGTGCTGGCTGGAAGGAATAAATGGCAGCAGATCATCTCCGAGTCTGAGTCACTGATCTAGATGACTCAGTGGCCTGGGATCCCTGGGCACCTCTCTGGGGACACACTCGGGCGAAGTGTCCCTGCTGCTTACAAATGCGGCAGTTGCCGAACACTCCTCGGCACTGCTCGGTGGAATGCTTCCCTCCACAATTGCTACAGTAGGGTCCTGTATAACTCTGGCCCTGACCAATCTGTCTAGAGCCACTCGAACTGGATGAGCTACTTCCAGCTTTCTTGAATTTCTTCCCCTTAGCTTTCAGGAAGTATTTCTTCCCACTACCACTGCCGCTCTCAAATCGAGGAGCTGATGGAGGCATCTGTGATCTCGGTGCTGAAGACACAAACGAAGCCTCTTTCTGTCTCATCAGACCAGCTTCAGCTCCCTTGGCTCGATTCAAGGCATCAGCAAAGTTGTTTGGCCTCCCGGTATTCACCAAGGTAAAGATTTCAAGATTTAGGCCATTTATGAACTGGTCCGCAACGGCCTCATCATGTTCAGCTACGTGGGGAGCAAATCGAAGTAGTGTAGAGAATTTGGCCACATATTCCTCAATGTTTAGCTGGCCCTGCCTCAAGTTTGCAAACTCGGCTCCCTTGTCCTTTCTATACGACACTGGAAAGAACCTTTGATAAAATTCATTTCTACAGACATTCCAGGTGATAGTTGTACCTCGTTGTTCCAAGGCCCGCTTTGTGGAAATCCACCAGTTCTTTGCCACATCGTGTAACTGGTGCCCTATCAGTTTCACCCTCTTCTCATCAGTAGAGTCCAAGGACTCAAACAACATCTCGATATCCTCTAACCAACTCTCGCACTCCACGGAATTCTCCGTACCCTTCAAAGTCGGTGGATGGAAAGACTGAAACCTGTTTAACAATGTCTCCATTGGAGTGGCTGTAACTTCCATTGGAGGATTTGAAGTACTACCATGTTCAGGTAGTCTTCTCGGAGGCATATCTGATAATTAAATGGATTAGTAATCCCAATACACAAATATGTTTCAGTCCTCCACCGATCATCTTACTGCTGATCCAGAATCGGTGCTGATCCATTCTCAATAATACATTTTTTCAAATCAAGTCACATAAACAGATAAACATGCATTATAAAGCAGTAAATAATGCTAGCAATCAAAAACAGGAAAGAAAACCTCAATCTACCCCGCTCACTAGCTCCTATCTCAGTCTAAAGGATCTATCGCTCTGATACCACCTGTTGTGGGGACCTGGACGCTAATCATGTTCTTAATCATTATTGGGACTAATAAATCAATTATAATAAACAGGGTCTAAATTTTTTTTTTAAAAATAATCCGGAACGTAGTGACATAAAAACATATATACATCTCAGTATATAAAAGTACCAATTCTGTACCACATACATTTATTTAAATAAGGTTTAACAGCTAATATAAAGTGTCCAACCCTTTCTCTAATCCAAGTCCGGAGCCGCCACTCTAATCACGATCTCTCTCTTTATCTCCGTGACCCTGAACCCTTCCCACCTGTTGTCATGTACACATACAGACAAGACAACAGCCGGATAATTCCAGTGAGAATATAATCCCAGTATAAATCAACGAAACATGCAATCATATAAACAAATATAAAGCATGTAACAGGTAACAGCAATATGTATCAAAATCTGAAACATAACTAATATCAAACTGTCGACAATACTCGTAGCTACACAATTTAGACTAGACTCAATCCTATTCTAGGGATCCCGGTTTCCAGAATTTTGCATTCCTATATCGACCAACAGTAATAGAAAAGACTCCAGTTCTATCCACGTCGATAAGGTATCGATCACCAGAAATAGAAAAAGGTCTGATTCTATCCACACCGATATGGTATCGATCACCAGTAATAGAAAGAACTCTAATTCTATCCACACCGATATAATATCGATCACCAGTAATAGAAGAAGCTCCAATTCTATCCACACCGATACGACATCGATCAACAGTAATAGAAGAAGCTCCAATTCTATCCACATCGATAGCCAATCATCCGGTGACAGACTTTGGCACTATCGCCAATACACTATCTTGTGACATCGTGCAATGTGCCCGTGGCGATCCCGCCACTATCAGGCACTTCTGTCACAAGATTACTCGTCTAATACCTGTTATCTATTAATCAGGAAAACAAGTACATCGATCAAATCAATGCAAATATCAATGCAATAAAGTAAAGTATGTGATTTAGGGAAACTCAAGTCTAAACCGACTTAAGTCGATCTCCCGATACTACATTGACTTATACCTTTCGTTCGTAGTTTCGGTCTGGAATTCAAACTCTGTCAATCCCTCAATCTGGCAATGGCAATATCAATAATATCATATTAATATACCGCTCAAACAAACTCCAATCTGATCAATAATTCAAAATCAACGGTATAACCGCATAATCCCGATATCCCGGTCAATATAACATCACCAGATAATAATTCTCTCAACTAATAATCGATACCAATACAATTTGACATCATATCTCAGTCAATTAACTTCAGAAAATCATAATAATTCCATAATTAGTCCGTTTCTTAATCTGACTTCGATTCTATGATGTCTAATATGTCAAAAACATCATATATGACGTGTATTCAATTCCAACAACATCATAATTTTAAAACATGTCAAAACGTAGTAAAACTTACGTCCAGTTGTAGCCTACGTTGCTAGGAACTCGATACCGAAGTCGGATTCAAAATCAGACGGACGGATTCTGCACAATCGCGATCCTAAGATTCAAGGACAATTTTTCCCCAAAATTTCCCCTTCGATTTCTCGTTTTCTGAAGTTTATGTATTTGCTTATATTTATATATATATACCTAACATGCATCAAGGCAAATGGCTCACTCTACGTGCAACATGTCTCGCGCATATGGCGCGACTTAAATCGGCGCATATGCGTGAGACCTTCTGGTCTTCGCACATTTCTTCTCGGCAGCTCGCGCATATGCGCGAGACTCTCTGGAGTTGTGATTGAACCTTCACACAGCTCGCGCATATGCGCGCCTTCCTGTCGCGCATATGCGCGAGACCTTCTGACCAATTCGCGCATGTGCACGTCTCATGTCGCGCATGTGCGCCGATGGAACTGTCCTCGCACATACATTTTCACACGTTATTTCAAATCGTGTCTCGGTTAATCCTTTCATAATCATATCAAATTATAAATCAATAATTACCGATTACTAGGATTAAATTTTCCGGGCATTACATAATGTCTAACTTACAATATTAGTGCATTTATATAATATTTTTTGTGGTACTTGTTCATATTTTTAAAATTTTCTAAACGATATATTTGTGCATCTATATCATGGAGTCACCTCTACAAAGATTTGAAGAAAAAAGACAAGGCTGGTTATTTTTCGTTTGTGGATCTCGGTAATATACCTACATGCCCGATTGGCACAGATGGTCGTGACTTATCACAACATATTGCTGACCAGTTGGAAGCAGTGTGTAGAGATAGCATCTGCCTCATCCCATACAACACTGGGTAAGAATTTAGGTATTTATAAATTTCTACTTCATGATAGTCAATGCTGTGATTTCATTTTTTCAGGTACCATTGGATCTTGACAATCGTCAACGTAGATAAGAATATGATATATTTATTGGATTCTATGTCTAACAGGAATCGAGATGATACATGGAAAACTATTGTGACAAAGTAAGTAGTAGCTTATGTTGATTTTGAATACATTAACTTATAAATATGCAAAAAAATAACTTCTTACTTTTTAAAATGTAGTGGGTGAAGATGTACAATGCCTCGAAGGGTATTTCTAAAGGGCCATGTTTTAAAATATTGACGGTATGTATCGTACTTATTTATGAATACATGAATTAGTAGTGGTTATTGATTAGATTGTGATTGTTGCATTAACTTTTCAATTCCATTTTAGGGCAATCTGAAACAAAGTGGTTCGGTTGAATGTAGATATTGTGTGATAAGGTACATGAAAGAGATAGTCGATTGCGATGATCCACAGTTGGAGAAGATGGTGAGTTTCTTCTTGGGATAAATTTGTTGATTGATTGAGATGAATTGTTGCCATTAAGATATATTTTATTGTTGAGATAATGTGTTGCCATTGGGATATATTTTATTACATTGGGATATATTTTATTGTTGAGATAATTGCTTGAGATGTATTGTTGTCATTGTGATATATTTTATATTAGTGATAAAAAAAGAAATTTTGTTCTTAATTTTCATATCTTCTGTGTTGTAATCTTAAGTTTTTGTGTTTATTCTGTTTATTTCTGATATATGTTTTGGTTAAAATACTTTCTTTTCATTTGTTTTATTTGGTGGGTTGTTGGTTTTATCAAGAAATTTGAAGCCCGGAAATCATATACGGGAGTACAGTGTTGTCTTTTTTTCAAGATTCTTGTATCATTTCCAAGTGGCACAAATTCTATTTGTTCTTACTTTTAAGTTGATTTTGCTTCTTGAAACAAGAAGTTGGGTTGCTTCAGATTTTGTTGGAGTTTAAGGTGATCTGGTTTTGTCTTTTTCTGTTTTTTTGGTATATATCTGTACTCACGCAAATGTAAATGCAACTAACCATCTTGAAGGTGTAGGTTCCATTGTAATAACTATGCTGGAAAAAAAATTTATTAAGGTTTCGAAGTGCCTAATTTGATTCATGTTGGTGTAGAATAAAACAATACAGCTGTCGTTTGGGTGGAAAATTTATGCTGCTGCATCTTATACTACCATCATAGACAGATTGAGAAAATGATAATTTTTTGGTGCAGTTTACTTGAAATGTATCTTCAAATAATGTTTTTTTCTTTTGGGAAATTGATTTCTTGGTTTTTAGTAATTCAATTGGCTTTTACTGCACTTAGTTTATTGTTGTTTTGTTTCTTCGCATTACTATTAATGAATTTTTTTTATGTTTTCCAGTTGTTGCTTGAGTAGTTCATTTATCAGTGTTGATTGAATGAGCTTCAGTACTTCTGTCTTTTGACAATTTTCCTTCTGATTTCTGTAATATGTTTTTTCGTGAGCCGCATTATTCTTTTCCAATATCTTTCTTGCGTTGGCTTCAATAGAGATTAGGATCTCTGGTTTAGATGCAATTGGGGTAATCTGTAATGGATGTAGACTAGATGGAAACAACAGGCGCTATCTCAGCTTGGAGAATGGTGACATGTTATGAATTTTTATCCGGTGTTATTTCAAGATGCAAATGAAATATGTTCGTACTTTCAAATGAAACCTGTCTCAACCAGTACTGATATATTTTATATCTGTCAATTTTTATTTGAAATAGAAGAATATAATGTATTTTCTTTTTCAAATTTCAGTTTGCAGGATGCATCAAGAACCAATATTACACCCAATGTCAATATGACGAGGTCAGAAGTGAATGGAGTGAATTTGTTTACTCCTATGTAGGTGCTTAAATGGATGGTGTATGTTGGAATAAATATTTTGTTTGTCATTGTGGATTTTTGGATATATTTTTGGTTTTGTGGATACATTTTTGGGTTATTTGTGGATTGATGAATATGTTCTTGTGGATTCGTGGATATTCATCATTTTTAGATGGATAATTTATGAATTTAATTATATTAGTGTATTAAGTCATATATTGCGAAGTCTTTTTTTAACAATTACTTCATCAAAATAAAAAATAATGAAGTGTAACAGGTAAATTACTTCGTTGTTATTTGCAAATTGTGAAGTAACTTAATATTAAATACTTCGTCAATAAGAAATCAGACGAAGTGATAGAATTAATTTACTTCAACATTGTTCTGTAAAAACGAAGTTGTTTTGCGCAATTACTTCACGAAAATACAAATTATTGAAGTCTTTCGAACCACTCACTTCGTCACTAAATGTAAATTGTGAAGTAACATAATATAAAATACTTCAACAAATAGGATAAATGCGGAAGTTATAGATTATATTTACTTCGACAAATAGGATAAATTGTGAAGTTGTTTGTGTCTATTACCTCACCAAAATACATAACTACGAAATCTTTCAGATACATTACTTCGTCGATTATTGTAAATAATGAAGTAAAATATTATAACTACTTCACTAACTAATAATTAAGACAAAGTTATATATAATATATTACTTCATTATTTACAATAACCGATGAAGTAAAACACATTTCTTACTTCGGCACCGATCCAATTCTGGACCGGTTTTCCTTCAAAAATCGGCCAAAGACTTCAGTATTTTCAATCACACAACTTCGGTTATTATGCGAAGTAAAAGGTACATCTATTACTTCACGTCCATATACTTCAGCAATTAACTACCTTATTACTTCATTGAATACGCGAAGTAAAAAGCGATTTTTCTACTAGTGGCAGCGAGGACATGTGATTGCTTATGCCTCAAGACAGCTGAAACCACTTAAGACTCGTTATCCAATTTCTGATCTTGAATTGGCGGCCATTGTCTTTGCTTTGAAGATATGGCGACATTATTTGTACGGTGAAAAGTTTGAGATCTATTCTGATCATAGGAGCCTGAAGTATTTATTTTCACAATCCGAATTGAATATGAGACAGCGAAGATGGCTTGATTTATTAAAAGACTTTGATTGTGAGATCAAGTACTATCCGGGGAAAACCAATGCAGCAGCAGATGCACTGAGTTGAAAGGTATGCTCATTATCC